>NW_009207582.1:5000-37355 GCF_000690835.1 Fulmarus glacialis
TTCCATTGATCAGCTCAGTCAGCAAACTTTTCTATATTGTCACTAATGTTCTAAATATTTTGGAGAGAAACATGCCAGAAGTACAGAGTATTTCCATTTCTGTCTCACATAAGGTCATTATGAACTCCTCCTTGAATTGATATTGATCCTTCAGCTTGCAGAAATATTCCTCCAATTTATTTTACTTTTGTTGCCGTAGGAATTGTTACTGAAGGTACAAGGAAGAAAATGAGCTGATGCAGAATGGGATCCACACATAAAAATACGACGTAAAGCATCTGCAGTGATAGGCTGACACAGCAGATGCTCTTTAACCATTTCAGGTTCCTTAAAATCCAGGGCTGCCCCAGCCAACCACTTGGGCGTTTCTGTGGCAGCTTTGCCCAGTTGTAAAAGACAGCAACGGCTTTCTACCATGGAAATGTCAAAGACCAGCAAATATTTCACCCTGAAGTCACCATTAGAACATATTTTGTCTCTCTTCTCAAAAACAATCCTAACCTTTGGGACCCGCTCAAGTTCAGGATCGTGCTTCAGCCCTTCCTGGACGCTCCTTGACAAGAAGGCTGCTGAGAGGGGTGAGGGACCAGCAGCATGCCAAAACCTGCTCAGTAGGGAGAAAACAGGGGCTGAATGTGGGAGGAGGGAGGAAAGCAGTAAGAAGGACAGGACATGGCAGGGGGTTCAGCCAGCTCAGCCCCCCCGAACTGGGGGAAATTCCATCAAAGGAGTGGCCAGAAACCACTTGGAGAAGGGCTGAGGCGCCTCCAGTTAACACTACCTGGCCAAGCTCTCACCAAATTCAACAGGCACCCTCCCAGAGTGATGCCAAGGACAGCTGCTGGTAAGGAAAGATTTGGGTAACAATCTAGCTCCGTTTTCCTCTCCTTACAGCTGCTGTAATAGGGGTGAAGTTTTCCGCTTCTGCTGCCCCAAAGCTGAATCGAGCCCTGGAGAGAATGAGCGTGAGCGTGTGCGTGCGTGCGCGCGTGCAGAACCTGCATTTTCACACCGTCTCAGTTTCTGCCTGCTTCTCACTTTGGTTAACATTTGAAAAATCCATTTCCCAGAGTGACTTTTTAAAGAGAATGATTTAAAGCTAGAAGCCAAAGGGACCATCTACAATTTTGTTTGCTTTTGGTTTTGCTACTGGATAAAAAGAGGGGAAAAAACACTCTAGTAGGTAGCTTTCATTTTACCAGCTGCAAAAAAAAAATCTGTTAGGAGTATGGTTTGGAGAAACAGTTAACAAGAGTTGGTTTATCAAAACTTGCCTGAGCCTTTCAAATGAGCACAGCTCAATGGCAGATATGAAAGGCAGTGTCTAAGACAGAAATTGGGTCAGCAATCTGCAATAGCATACTTGCCAGTGTGATCAGCGTGAACCTACAGCTAATGGAGACATCAGGATCTCCCAAATATGAGGATGGTGGAATGACCGGGGTGAAGAAGCAGCCTGTGGAGGTTTGGGTAAGCAGAAAGACTGGGTCATAACAAGGACCATAGACTGTAATTGCTGTTGAAAGAAAGAAAAAAAAAAAAAAAAAAGAAAGAAAAGCAGGTGATGTACTTAAGTCTTACTTTCTATATCCTTAATGAAAGGCACTGTTTTTAAAATGGTACTTTTATGCTTAAAACATAAAGTTTTAGATAGACAAAATGTTTGCCAGGAATCCATCTTAAATTAGATTTTGGTTTATTTGCTCTGGTTTTAGCACGTTCTATCTAAATATATATCTATATCTTAAAAGAAAAATAAAAGGAAAGCAATAATCAAGAGTCATAAATTTCCAGCAATATCACAAAATCCCTCGTTAGCTTTCTGAACGCTAAATGTCTCCATTGATTTAACAAAACGAACAAGGTCTGTACAATTTTTGAGAAGACAAACATGATCTAGTAACAGATTGGTATCTCTCTTCTTGGGGCTTTTCAGTGCATTTATTTAATGGTTTTGAATGTACATTACTTAACAGAAACATTAAATGCCAGTGCTTTGCAACAGTTTTGTTACTGTCTCTTTAAAGTAAACAAACAAAAAAATACATTCAAAAAAGCAAGGCTGTTTTGCTCATGTGATGGCAGCAGCTTTGGGCAGCTGCAACATGCACTGCTCCTGCTCAGAGACATTACCCAACATCAGTCAGCTGTCATCAAAAGAGTTGCACGGAAAGCATTAAAGGATAAAAAGAAAGGTGGGGGGTGGGGGAGAACTGAGCAAAATGCCACACATGCCAGCTCGTCTTTCCAGAAGGAAGACACCAAGAGTATGTATATTTGGGGGAGGGAAAAGGGGGGTAAAGAGCACTAACATAGAAAAAAACTTGACTTCAGGGGAAAAAACAGCAGCTCTCTGAAACTTGTTTAGCAGGTTTGCATTCCTAATGTAATCTGACTTTTGTGTTGGTGTTGGTTTTTGCCCTATTTCTTACTTTGCTTTCCAAGAGAAATGTAACAAAACTGAGGTAGAAATAATGGTGGGCACACTCCAGCCTGGAAGATTTCTAATGGATGCTAAATGAAGATTGCATTAAGGACAATGGAGCCGTACGTACACACGAAAAACTCAACTTGCCAGTTTGGGAAGGGAAAAAAATGTACTTTGAGGGTTCAGTTTTGCTTTGTTATTTGTACTGTTTGTTTGGTCACAGTCCACTGCGTTGCTATAAACAGCTCTGCAACCCATAGCTCTGCCAGCGACCTATACTGATCCCACTCCCTACAGCTGCACCAAAATAACCTCAAAACTACGCCTAGAGCCGCGCCACAGAGGCCAGCAGTCACAGCTTAGGGTAATTTGCCTCTCCGAGTCCTACCAAATCTCACGTTTGACTGTTTCGGATGCGAACATAAACCGATTAAGTGGCTCTTTTTTCATCTATGCACCTTCTAAAGACTGTATCACGTAATTATCAAGGAGCAATATGCTGAAAACTCTTACAGTTTACCAACAAGAAAAATCGTTCTGCTCTGGTTTGATCTGACAAATTGGCAAAAGAACCATTTCTGAACACTGGGAAATCCTTCTGTTTCTATTTTTAAAAACCGTAAAGCTTCAGTCATATCACACTTTAGTTTTTTCCTGGATACATTCAAAGTAATTTCCTTGCCATTTTCCAATTGTTGAGGTAAACATACATATTTAATATAAAGTAACATTGAAGCCTAGCCTATAACTCTCAGCAGTACATAGTGCTTTCAACACATTCCTTTGAGGTACTGTACAAATCACAATCACTTTCCTGAGTTTTTGCAGACAGAACATTAAAAGAAATGAACTGCAGAAATTAAGGTCCAGATTACCATTACCCTGTTTTACCTGTTCTTAGTTTAACACCGCAGAACAGACAGGATTGAGGAATACTGTTGCTCTTAGAATAGCAAAAATCTGGTTCTCTGTCGCAACACAACCGTTCATCTCTTTAGTCCAATAATGTTTGAAGTTAAAGCTCTTTATATTAGCACATGCCACCAATGTAATTGTGAGGCAAACAAAAAATAAAGCACCACTTCAGGCACTTGACAGCAACTAAATCTCAAGAACAGCAGAATGGAATCAACACACAGGGTTCATGTCCTTCTGAAATCAACCCACTTGCACCTTGCTCCTTGGTGAGTATTGTCTAGCTTGAACAGAACTGAGCATCAACATGCGCTTTCTGTCATGTGTGGCTTTTTCAGATCAGCAGCTCTTGTTTGATGCACTTTTCCTTCAAGTCTACCCTGGCTCTTTAGAGGCAAGGTAAATCGTAGTCTTCCCAGTACCCTTTGCAATTTTAACACTACTGAAAAGGGTTCTCTACCCTATGTAGCAGGTTCTGTGTGTGCCAACATTCATTACTTTTTTTTTTTTAAGTAGTATCACTGACTGCAACCAAACATTTTGTTCCATTCAACATATGTATCAAGCTCTTTTTGAGATATGCTAGGCTGTATCTTGCAGAAAGCATTTTCAAAGTCTTGATATGTAACTGGCCTCAACTGGCTGGGCATAATGGCTGAAAGGTCTGTGGCTGGCATGGCGTGGAGTGGGCCCACCACGGCTTCCTGACACAAGTGAGCCACATCTAGTCCAGAAAAGCCTTCTGTGCGCTGGACAAGCAGTGCAACCTCCTTGTCATTGAGACAGTAATTGTGCTGTGAGAGCAGTTGTACTATTATCTGGTGCCTCGCTGTGCTGTCAGGAAGTGGGATTAAAAGTCGTTTCATGAAGTACCTTCGAAGAGATTCATCGATTTCTTCCGGCTTACTCGTGGCGCAAATTACTACTATTTGGTCCTCAGCAGAAGTCAGTACAGTGTCCAGCTGCATAAGGAACTCGGTTCTCATCCGACTTACTGGACTGTGTTCTTCGCTCACTTGAGAAGAAAGGAGCATATCAATGTCACTAACAAAAATCACCGAGGGTTGGCGACACCTTGCCACGAGGAAGGAGGCATGGACAATTTTCTCTCCTTCCCCTAACCACTTTGTGACAAGGCCAGAGCCAGTGATTTTGAAAAACGTGGCCCCCAGCTGACTAGCTATACATCTGCCCATTAATGTTTTGCCTGTTCCCCGAGGTCCAAATAAAAGGATGCTCCGAGGTAGAGCAGTCAGTCCATTGAATGCATCTGACCTCAATACTGGCCATAAAACCTCCTCCTTAATGACGGCCTTTACTAGATCTAGGCCAGCGATGTCACTCCAGTCCACGGGAGGTCCTTGGTTGATAATCTCATTGGTAACAAGGTCAATGAGGTGTGTGTCAGTATTCTTCAGTTGCTCGTCCACAGAGTGGTTGGATGAGGTAGCTGCACGAAGTCCCGGGCCTTGCATTGGGTGAGGGAGGAGCTGCCTGTGCTCGTCACTGTGCTCATTCATTACCGGGGAGGTATACTTCCCAAATGAGTCACTCGATCTCGAACCCAGTGAGTTTTTAGCAGTACTATAGGATGGGGGTGTTAGAGCCCTACTGGACTGGCTGCTGAATTTCCTTTGCTGTTCAGAGGACATTAGCTGCTTTGTTGGCTTAAATGCTAAGGACGATGTTTCAGCACTTCTGTCAAAACCATTCCCCCTGTTTGCATTTGAAATGCTGTTGTCGGGCATTCGATACATGGGACTCTGTGTAGATCTCTGTTGGCCATAGCTGTAATTTCCATAACTGGAGTCCATTTCTCCTTGCCCTGCCATGTAGAAAGCTTTCCTTTTGAGAGAGCTGGCTGAACTGTTTGTCAGGGCAGATGGCGCGATGGGTGTCAGACCGTGGCCCTGGTAGGAGTAGCTGGGGACGGTGGTCGGGGGCAGAGGGGTCGGAGCAGGGATTCCTGAAGGCAGGTACGCTGAGGGCGGCGGGGCACCCCCAGGGCTGTACCCAGAGCCAACAGCGGTTTGAGGAGGATAACTGGCGGAAGGGTAGCTGTAACTGGAGAGGTTAGAGGTCCCGTTGTAGCCGGGGACGAGGGCTGGCGGCGGTGGCGGCGGTGGGGGCTGTAAAAGTCCCGAGCTATGTAGGGGGGATGGATGAGGGGATGGAAGTGCAGGTGCTGGCTGGCCACTGTAACTGGTATGCAAGTACGAGCCATTGTATCCTGCGGCGTATTCCTGAGATGGGAGCCCTGAATGAAGACTGGGAACGGTGTGACTTCCGCAGGTGCTGCTGGAGTAACTGGGTTCAGCCAGGTTACTGGCCACCCCAGGAGAGCTCCCGATGCTGGCCGAGACGTCTGCGGGAGGGAGGGCTGCACTTACCCCAGCTTTGCTGGCAGTGATAACGTCTGGGACACAGTTCATGGGATACACACTCTCCGAGTTCAGCGACGGCTGCCAGGGCTCGCTTTCGTTCTTCCGGCCGTTCACCAGCCCCGAGGGAGCTTCAGAGTAATTGCTGAGAATGGGCCGCTCGGCCGGGCCTTCCAAAATACCGGAGTATTTTTCTGCATACTTTTTCAGAAGATTGGAGGCGGTCAGAGCCGAGATGTCGTCGTTGGCCCAGGCGTACTGGTAGGTGCGCTGCAGGTGCCCCCGGTAGGCTTCCACCTTGTGGGCAGGGGACCGGGTGGTTGAAGTGATATCAAAGTGCTGTTCTGGCCACTGGGCATGCTCCGGCGTCCACTGCATCTTCAAGCCTAGGGCGGCAGGAAAAAACAAAGTTAACAGCGAGCTCGGCCTTTTTCGGATGCTTTTAAATGGGTTCTCAAACGTACTGTCTGTGAACTTCTTCAGCTCTCTGAACACTGTACTTAACACCACAAATCCTTAAAGAAAGAAAATGCAGTGCCCTTATGAAGCAGTATAAACTGCTTGGTTTATTGTAGGCGCATACACACGGAGCCACATTTTTTGTTGACTCAGTAGGGGGTTATTTGTTGGTTTAAAAAAATGTAGGCAATGCCAGATTTCTCAAAGTAATTAAATTAGACTCAGTACGTTTTAAATACTGAGTGCAGATTTATTGTTAACATACAAGGCATCCAACTGCTCTGTCCTCTCTCATCACTGTTTCAGTTTTATATTTTAACCAATATAAAAATATGAGACACAGCTGACAGATCACATCTAGGATACCTCTCTTATTTGGTACTGAACACCTAGTTAGCACAGTATAATGCACCCTGCGCAGAACAATATGACACAGACATAGCAGGTCATTCCATAATCCAACTCTCATCTAAAGTGGTCCACGACAGTTTCAAATCTGCTTCGTGGAGTGCAGCAAAGCAATCTCCCAGGCAGCGCTCCGTCGCTTTCATCACACAAAGCCTACAACTCGGTATGAATTACAACTGGCTCCTTTCTGCCTCTCAGTTCTGTTGTTGAGGCTCTGGAAAAAAATCCAAGCATGACTTGTCTGTCGGTCTCCTTGCTTGCTCTCTCTCCCCCTGCCTCCCCAGCCCCCAGGGTACAAAGAAAGAGGGTTCAAAAAAAAAAAAAAAAAAAAAAAAAAAGAGATGAAGAAAAGGAAAAAGAAATGAAGCCAAGTCCCTAAAAGTTCTGTGGCTTCCACAGCTGGCTACAAAAAACCCCCTCTATCAATAAAAAAAAAAGAAAAAAAGAGAAAAAATGCAAATGTCCTTTTAAAGCAATTAATCTTGTAAATAATGTGAGTGAATTCTCCCCCCTCCTCGTAATCCAGGGCGCGCAGTAAGAGCAATTTACAAGCGTTAAAATAATCCCCTCCAACTCGTACCTATGCATGGTAAACGCATTGCTGATTTTTGTACAGCTGTATCAAATAGACCTCCTTAATCTCTCTCATATTACCAAAAGTGATTTTTGCAAACTGCCGGGTGCCCTCTGGCACAGATTCCCCGATAAGGAGGAGGCCTAGGGGAAAAGAAGCATCTGTGGCACTAGCTCCCCCCTGAATAACCGCGCTCTGTTTTGACAGCTTCTACCCCCTCCTGTTTTCCTCCCCAGCCCCTTTAGCTCTTCATTGCCTGACTCTGGCATCTGACATGGGCAGCTTAGCCTCGCTGAGCTAAACCTAAAGCAGCACACAGTTTGGTAACAGAATGGCATGTTTATTCCCTTCTGACTCCCTCTTCCTTGTTTGCAAAACCACTGCACCAGACACTGGAAGTTAATTAGCAGGATGATGCTGTGCTAATTGTGTTAATTTACAAGGTTTTAGTCAAAGAGAATCATGCCAGGGCTGGCACTGCTGTCATGCTTCCGACTTAATGATTAAGAAATACTGAAAACAAGGTGGGAAGGATTGCAGTAATTACACAATAAATGAATAAAGCAACAGATTCATTTGCAATTATATTTTATTGCAGTTGCACTCATTTGCATTTGGATTCTTCATTTTTATTTTTGGATTTGTGTATTTGCAAATCACCAAATCATTTAAATTTAGCCTGAAAACTGCAAAGTACCTCTAATTGAGCCTTATATTTTATTAGTACACGCGCTGCAAATCTCAGTCCACACGAGCATGCCATTGATTACTTGTGGATTTTTTTTTCCTGAGCGTTCTCTTTCTCTCTCATTTTTCAAACACTTTGACAACCTGAGAAAAATGTCTGTTAACAATTATACAGTTATCCTATAAAAGTTAATTCGGAGAAGTGCTTTTGACAAATGCAGCTTTGAGACTGAGTTTTTGGCAGATTTATTTCTTTCATTTAGCATTAATATAATCTTTTTTGCTAATTGTTTCTGATGTTTCAACCACTGCCTTTCAGAGGGGGTAAATGTATCATGAAATTGGGTGAAATTATAGAAATCATGCTCATACGAAAAAAATGCAATTTTAATGAGAAACTATCAGAAGCTTTTCAGAAATCATACTTTGTTAAATTCCAGAAATCTGAAGAGCAAATCACCAAGAGCCAATTGCAGGTAACCGGTATCTAAAATTCTTCTAGTGTCATGGGATTTACTTCAAGCCTTCTTAAAAGGAAAAAATATTAATGTTCCTGTAACGTAGAACTGCCTAACAGACATACAAGTTCATTACTCCTAGTAAAAAAAAAAAAAGCCAAACAAACCAACCAACCCAAACCTATCCGCGTTCTGCAATATTGGGCTTGTAAGGTTACCAAAACACTGAAAACTTCTGTTACAGAGATGCAGAAGAACTTAAGCAGACTGATGCTTCACTAGATACTAATGAACGGATGCCATGAGAAAGACTCTTCACAAAGAATGCACTAAAGCAGCAGTGAAACTTTTGAAAAAGAAGGTAAAATAGGCTGGAGCAGAGAATCTGGCTGGGCTGTAGTTAATGAAGATGCTGTTGGCACATTGTCTTTAATGGCTTGTAAAAGAAAGGCTATTCAATTTAAAGAGATAAAAGAATGCACTAGGTCAGAGCACAACAATATATATCATACACTACCCACTTAGCAAGCTTTTCAAAATACCTTTCAAAATACTTTAAAAATTTCATCAGTTGGTCTTTTTTATTTAGAACGGATCACGTGCTTTTAAAATAAAATAATGCTATTTCTAGTCACAGTGGGGAGATGTATTGAGATGGTGTAAAAATTCAATTCTTTGAATATTATTTGTCTAAATTAATTTATTTTCCTTATTATAAGGCTGCAAAAGAATGTCAGAAAATCTGAATTACCCATTACAAGAGGAGGGGGGAAATCACATCATCAGCATTCTTTATTTGGAATAATTGCTAGATAGACCAGTACTTTCACATTGTCATGCTATCTTTGGATATGCTCACTGCACAATAATTGAAAGTTTATTTATTGATGCATATTAAATACCAATGCATTTAACAAAGGCTGTAAAGGCAGGATTAGGCTTTGATTAGATAAGCTTAAGAGAACAGGACTGTTCTCATCCCATGAAACATGAGCATTTATTCCAGCACATTGCAATCATTAGTGTTATTTGGAAGCATAGGTTAATAGTTAACCATAAGCATATTTTTTGTATTAGTATGCAGTGAAGAAATCTGTATTTACATGGAGTCCACTGGAATGGTCTGGACTGGGGGGCACAAATAGCCATTTCCTCAATTTGATATTAATCGAAAAAGCAGCAAACTTTTGCTAGGTTTGACTCTGTTTATTAATAGTTCAATAATTCTTTGGCAAAAGTCAAATGTCTGATTTGGGAGGAAAAAAAAAGAAGAAGTTGTAGTTTCTTTTAATTATGCAAACATCTTTTTACCCTCCCTAATTGCTTAATGTTTGCAGCCACTTCCTCTCCATATTTTAAATTCTATTTTATTAGTTGCTTTTTGCTTGAGCTGATACACTTTCCTGCATTTCTTTTGTTAGGAATCCAAATGTTGATATAAACATCTAAAATCAGGTAAATAAGGGCACATTTAGAGGTTGCAATTTTTTTAGCGTAATTTAAACTCTGACATAAACCATGGTCCTGTAGGTAGTGTATTTGCTTAACAACTTACCGAAAATCCAGAAGCAATGCAAGGCTGAATGTATTTTTCAAAAAAATCTTTGCTAACTTAGGAATCGTCTGAGCTATCGACATTTTTGAACTATGTAAACTGTGCTGGTAGGGGCTGTAAAAGGCAAAAGGAAAGGATTTTTTTCTTTAAGTACAGGTATGTACTTATCAGAGAATTGCTTTAAAGATGAATTTAATATATTATATAGGAGAGGCATTGTAGGCTTTTTTAGCAGTATCTATTTTTCCTTGTCCTGACAGCCCGGCTATACATCCCTCCTCCATAATTCTTCCAGTTGGATCTATCTGAATTACATTTAAAGTAATTATAGTCAACAATTTCATTATTCAATTACTTTGAACCAAGTGTTTGACCATTTTTTTTTCCCCTTCTAATTTTGTGCACTTAGCCTGAAAATGTAAAAGCTAATATATAATACTTCAGCAGTTTCACATACAATAATTCCATATGGCAGAAATCCACTTACATATTCAGATTTATGAATTAAAATAAATAAAACAAAAAAAAAGAAAGAATGCCAGAGTTAGGAAAAAATAACATTGTCATCTGAACGCAAAAAGGAACAAGCGACGTTCTGAACATCCTGGATGTCCAGTGGGGCCCGATCCTGCTGGGAGCTCGAGTGAGTTTCTGCATACAAAGAACCCTCCTCCGTTGGTGCCCTCAGTATCAGGTCAAACTGCTCAGCCCCTTACAGGATTATATCTGTGACAGAAGATAAAAATAAATAACTAGCCTTTCCTTTCAGTTTAAATAGAAGGGTTTCTGTTGAAAACAGGCATGGAAAAGTCCAGAAATACTAGCTAGGACCACACTGGGTGAAAACACAACAAAGGATTTACGGTGTCCCACAGACAAGTCCAAACAATGACAATCACCTTCCTACTAACCAACTTGGTTAGGAACAATCTGCTTTGGACAAAGGACACTGGGACTGCAGTAAACCTCTCATCTATTCACATCTCTAATAAAATAATCAAGCTAAAATTAAGTCTACGTAACTATGGTTTTCTGAAGATACCAGCAGAGGTTGCATTGTACTTCCAGAGATGCTGGGGAACAAAACCTAAATGACACAAGCTACTGTGCACAAGGAACTAGAAACAGGGCAGCGCACCAACCTTCCCAACCAGCTACCAGAGTTTCAGTTTGGATCAGGGGCCTCCAACCGTTCCTTCAACATACCTGAGGCAAAGGAAAACAATTCATCTCCTGTTGTGGTCTCTCTAGTCCTGCCCTGTTCACCCCTGCAGTGCCTTAGGACCTATCTAGCACAGGTCTGCAGGTTCATTTGTAAACATCAGTAGCTCAAGCAGGTTGTTAACTTCAGGCATGTGGTTAAATATGATCTGAGCAACTGCTTAATGCGCTGTTGAAAGGGGTAGACTGTACAAGGGGCGAATAAGTAAATGAGATGCTTCTGATAACTGTCCATAACAGACTCGTAGGAGCACACTGTTGCAAGGTAGGAAACAACTCCAAAACCACAGCTCTGAGTACCACCAACCCTCTTCTCTCTAGTGGATGTGAACTTCATCACTCCGGATTGCTTACACAGTTAGCCAAAGCCTCGAAAAGCTGCCTTTGTCCACTGAACTGTTACTTTCAGCCCTGTCTCCAATTATTCAAGACATTGAGTATTTACACAACGGACCATAATGATTTTAGCCAAGGCGTTACTTCTTGTGGACCTGCAGAGATCAGCTCTGCCAAAACAGCTATTGACTTAAATAGGCACTTCACTGGGAACATGCCAGGACTCCTCAAACCTTATACTTCAGTGAGAGCCAAAGGTGTTAGTACCTTGAGGATCAGGCCCTAAATCCACATTTTAAAATCCTTCTTAAGCATGGGACCGAGCTGAATAAATGAGTCATGCGGTAACTGCTGTTGGAGACGTAGGACACACAACTCCCTGGGTTTGTACTAAATCTGATAATATTTTGTAAGACTGTATACTGTCATATGTCCCATAATAATAAAAATTAATTCCAGATAAAACATTTCTTTTACACTCCATTTTTTATTAATAAGCATAATTTCAGCTGTTTGAAGATAGTGCAACTGATCTCTCTTAATTGGAAACAGGAGGGATTTTGAAGAGTGGATTGAGCTAATTATGTTTTGCAAGGAAAAAAAAAAAAAGAAAAGAAAATGATTCCCACATTTATTTTCTAATTACTCAGTGAAGACCTCTGCTCCAGTCCACGAGGAACTCCTTTGACGTCAAAGGATTGCGGTGGGAGGATGAGCCTCCAACTGAGCTGCCCAGCCGCACGGGCCCAACTTTGGAAGCTTTTTTCGGTAAGGGGCAGTCACAAACTCACGAAAACTGGCCTGGAAAGTGCTCTCAGCGTTTTCTTGGTAGGGGTCTGTTCTCCCTCTTATAATATATAGCCTATGTGTGCCACGCGCATCAGTGGGAGCAAGCTGTTGGCAGGGTGTTTACGATGTGATTCCCATCTAGCAGGGCTAGTGAAAACATTTCAATCTTTAAAACAAAACACTTAAATCACGAGTAATATTGAGGATCACATATATGTCAACAGCACTTTAAGATATAAGCAGTAAGAAAAACGCAACATATTTTAGGAGAGCCTGGACTGGTTAAAAATGAAACTCCAGACATGGAATCTCAAACTAATACATCTCAATTATCTAATTTAAATACTGTCAAACAATTATTCCTTTTAAATCACACTTTCACACCTCACAACAGCAAATTGCAATACGTTTACAGCAAATGAGTTCTCTCTTTCCAAGCCCCCTCCCTTCCATTTACATAAAGCAGCGCCTTTGATAATCACAAAGACATTTCTGGCTAAACGGCCTTTAGCGGATCCATCAGCTTCAAAGGCCTTATGAAACAGAAATAAGGAGAAGTAATAGTCAAGCAAGCAAAGGGAAACCAGGTCCAGAGATGAGACTATCATGTTTTGCCAGCAGAAGCAGGCTGGGTCTGTAGGCCCAGCGAGCAGCAGCCCACAGGTGGGGGTGGTAGGGACGGCGGCTGGTAGGTAGGCACCACACCGGACCTCCCAGGACGCCGCCCACCTCGGAGGTATCGGTCTCTCTGCAGCAGCAGGCCTTAAGCACAAAAACATTCTCAGTTCAGGGCTCCATCCTTGCAGGCTAATCACATTGATGCACTATCATTGCGTACCATAAGTAAAACCATTTATGTACGCATGTGTCAGAACCCTTCTATATGGAGAATTGGTCATATTTGTGATTAATTGTAGTTTATCTTTAAAATACTTTACTATATCAGTCTGCCCTCACTGTACTCATTTGCTCATAACACTTTTCTAAACTGACTAGAAAACACGCTACCAAAGACAATAACTGCAATGAGTTTTCTTTTAACCTATTATGATGCTTCCTCTTCCCAGGCTTTACATTTTTAAGCTGTTTCTGTCAAGTACCTCTGAACAGTACCATGCCTTTTAAAGTACCTGGCATATTTTGTCAATGCCGAATGAGTAAGACCATAATAATTTCTGAGAGAATACTCAGAAGAATAGTAACTGTAAACAAAAGTAAGCATAACTTATAAAAAAAAGTCACTTTTTGTAGTCCGTTGAACACACGCTTATAGCTATAATGTATTTTTAAAAGATTTAATATACCACATAATGTGCAATTTATGCCTATATAAACATGAAAATCAATATAACTACTGCAGGATAACTCTAGTGATTCTGAGAATTAAAGTATTCACATGATAAAGTATAGCCATAAATGAGTTTGGCCACTTGGTACAAGTATTTATGCATATTTGCAAATGCAAAATAGTTTAGACCTGGAGCATGCTTCTGCTCCCACTGAAGTGCTTACTTCAAGTCTCCAATAAACCCACTGAAGCTTTTAGAAGTGCAGCAAAATAGCAGAAGTAGCCTTTTCCTTGGTTCCCCTTTCAGAAGTGGAGTTTGAGGCACATTTACCTTGAAAGAGCATAACACAAACCCTTAAAAGCAAAGCAGATAAAATACACTCACTGCTTTATCGTGTTTCTCACATCATCAACTGCAGCAGGTGAAACACAGAACCCTGAGCTTGTTTTTTAGCAAGTAAGTGAGAGGCAAAAGGAATGAATTTTCAGCACTAGGGAGCCTCATATCGAACATTCAGATCCTGACCTAAACTCTTCCAGGAAAAAAAAATCTGAAAATTATAATTTTCAAATATTGGATTCTATTATTTTTCCATTTCTGTTGCTAATCATGATTCAGTAAATTGTTTCCTTTTACAGGATTTTTTTTCGTTCACACTTAGAATTATTGCTTGGTTCCTCACATAAATAAAGCATTTTTAAAACCTTTTTTTCCATGTATCTCAAATCCATTAAGACAATTTCCTTCTTAAGCTCACTTCCTTTTGCCAAATGAAGATCATCAGGACATACCACATGTGTCCATAGGGACAGCAGAGCTAATGAATATGTATGCTTTATGTCACAACAGAGCACTCCCCTTGTTCTGCAGTATCGACCTTCTCTTATGTGAGTAAATAACAGGTGAGCATGAGGATAAATGGGGTTAAAACTGCCATAAAGGGACATACTTTATTTGAACAAAGTGGGTGCACAATAAATAGAGATTTAAGTGATGCTGAATTATTTTTTATATCATGCTGTTCCAAAATGTTAGAAAATAGTCTTTCTCTAAAACACAAAACCAAGCTACATAGCAAGAGTTATTTAAAATATATTTCCCTCCAATTAACAGCAGCAGCAGTACTCTGTATAAATTCCACTACGTTATATTTGTTTATATATTTTTCAGTTATCATACTTTTTAAAAAAAAAGTATGCATGTATTTCATAGCTTTATATATAGCAAGAGAAGGTTAATTCCAGAGATTTATCTAACCAGCCCTATTCGCCTTACAAATATAAAGGCAAAGATCAATTTCAGCAAGTTTCAAGTAACTGTAGTCAGGTTTGACTCAATAGACTCAACTAACAAGAGTGAAAAAGCAAATTTCTATCGGCCAATAACACAATGCTCCAGCCTGTAACCAGGAATACTGCTTTCCTTTTAAAGCGCTTATTCCAAAACCTACCAACATAGGAAAGGTATAAACAGTTACTTTACTGAGATTAGAGTACCTCTGCTAATTAGCTAAATGAGAACAAATACTGATTAAATGTATATATAGAAGTAATCTGATACTCAAGAAAAAAAATCCTTCTTAAGATGACTCCACAGTGTACAAAGCTTTCACAAAATTTGTTTATGTTATTTATGCATTTTGCTTTTTGGCAATCTGCACATTAATTTTTAATGAAATAGTAAAGAGATGTTGCGTCTCACACTTCGATAAAAATATTCTATAGCCAGGACTGGGTGACATAGTGCATTAATTCAGTGTCCTTCACTCCTGGGACCTGCGTATAATTTAGTCCAGCCTGAAGAAAATAACTTTGATCTGAAGGCTGGGGAAAAAGCTACATATGAAATGAGTTTTGGTGGGTTTAGTGTTGTTTCTTATATACAAGACGACATATGAAGATAAACTGCTTTAGAACGCTCCTGACGTGGCCCAGGATTAAGAGCAGGGAGCTCTTAGCGGAGCTCATCCACTCTCTCCCTTTTCCCCGTCGTACCAGACACACACCACACACATTTCTCTCTACTATGAGCATCGGGGCGGCTAGCGCTGGCATACACTGTCTTTCCAAAGAGAATATCCTGCGTAAAAGGATTGTATTATCAACCAGTATACTTATTTGGTCTCTCCATTAAAAAAAAAAAAACAAACCAAACGACGACGTCTATATTTCAACACGAGAGATGACGTTGTAAGAAGGGATGATGTTACCACAGGGAACCCGAGATTTCCTCCCCAAGGTAGGGAACACCTTAGCTAAGTCATCAGAACCGTACTAATCACGCTCCTAGGGAAAACAGGCTCCGGCACGGCTCCTTCCCCGGCTTGGCTGCGCGAGCAGCTGACCCTTCCTTTCCTTCCTGCTCCCCCCAAAGCAGAGAAACAAGATTAAAAGCAGAAGCATAACCAAAGAGCTGACATCCTAGAAACACTAAGCTGAGCGAAATCTTCTCCCCACTTAAACCTTTCAATTATTGTATTCCACAAATTCCAAAGATTCTTTCTTGCTCATTCAATAAAATGTATCTGAATTAACTACTGAAAAATGGAACATAGCCTATTTTTTGCATGCTCTTGGTTTGGGACTTACTGTATTGTTTCCTGAGCATTTGAAAGGAACTATATAGATTGTTCAGTTAGCTTCACAAATTATCCGGGGGGCGGGGGGAGGAGGAACAGGGAATTTTCTGTAGACAAATATAGAAATCTCTCTCTCTCTATACGCATATACATTTACACATTTTACACACACACTTGCACAACAGAGAGAATGTCCTCACTGAGAAATTTGAGTCTGTGTATGCTGATATTTTTGCCATATTCCTAGAGAGAGTCGGAAGGAAAAAACCCTAACTCCTCATGTTGTATGTTGATTCTCCTTTCTCAAAAAGAGCAAAGTTCATTCTGCAACAGGAAAAGTTGAGCCATGTCCTGAAACACACAGTATGTCATTGGGAGGGTGCACAGGCATTGCAAGGGGCAGAAGAGAGTAACGCGCTGGCTTTAAAAACAGAAAGAAATGATAGAGCTGATAAAATGTCACATTCCTTTGCAGCTATCACACAAATTCAGCCTTTTCCGAAGACAGCCTTCAAGAGACAACAAAAACCTAAACCATGCGATGATCATATCAATAACTAGCTGAGCACTGTTGATAGCTTAAATAAATTGTTATTTTTCCTATAATTTTGTCCATAGTGTTATTGCATATGTAGGCATCTAATGATGAAATAGTTTTAAAATTTGCTTCAGGGTACAGAAGTCAAGCTCCACTGATTAGCATCTCAAAGCGCACTACAGGCACACATTTGTATAGCTGAATAATAGCACTTGTGTTTGTATGATGTTTTAAAAAACAAAAAAAATTGCACTATTTTACTTGATGTTTGATGATGCACACTAATGAAATTCCTTTCTCTCACCAAATATACAATATATCACAGCTAACTGTAAGAATTGCAAAGAGAAGGTAGAAAGGTAACGTCACAGAAAGAGCCAGAAAGGGTTTTTGGTGTCAATATGAGACGCCTAGACCCAGAGGTTCATGGGCTTGATTCTCCTGTCACTTCTCTGGTTTGAAGTCACAAGAACCACTGAAGTTTACAATTTATTGTGAAGGAGATAAATGTGCCCCACTTTTTACTGTATGATTTTCTTTTCAGGCAACAATTATTCAGCAGTTAATTATACAAACGATATTTTGTTCACCAGCGTTTGGGTTTTGTGCCACATGTATAATAAAAACTCATCACAGAAAATATTTCATTAAAATCTACACAGAGAGTTCTGATATTTGCCGCACTAGCTCAGCTTCTGTTTTATTTCCTATGCCTAATAAGGCGGCTTTCAAACTTTATCGGAGGTGAACCTTCCTAAAATTTGCTGAAAACTGACTGGACAGAAGTCTGATTTCAGCCACACCCTGAGACCCCAGTCCAACACCCCGCCTTCCGCAGCGCCGCATCTTCCACGTGTGTCCCCCTTCTGTCATTTCTCCAGTCAGATTTTATTACAAGGTTCTAGTTACAAAACTGTCTATCAAATTTTGTGTTAAATAATATTATAAAAGTGCATCCACGTGAATTTAGTATTAAAAATGCTCTACACTATCAACAAGATAGTTGATTTTACTAAATATTCAGCAACTATCAGCTTAAATTCTTTTTTCCGTTAACGCTTCTCTTTTCATGCAGAATGTGTAAGTAAGATACAGGAATGACTTAAAAGAAAGCTTAACATTAATACAGTTAAACACGCATAGCATCAAAAATTAAGTTCATAAACTAACAAATATTCACTGAAGTATTTGATACCAGTAATACAAATTTATTAAGCTTTGTTTTTACTTTGGAAAAATTTTTTAGAAGTTAAAAAAAAAAAAAAGAAACAGGTTAAATTATGAGGTACTGTGAAAGCTGTGAGTTTTGTGATTGCAAGTAAAAGACTTACAGATCTTACAGATCTGTAAAAGATTTACAGATAACAATTGAAAGGTGCATTACACTAATCAGAGGAATGCATAACCTCTGCAAAGCAGGTAGGAGTGAATCATTTTAATTTTCTCTCTTCTTATGGCTTTATATTCCTACACAAGGGAAGCAGAGGAAACCTAAATATGACCCTGTTTAGATATATTAACTGAAAAGCCTTTGTAGAATTTTTAGGCAAACAGGATTGTGCTTCCAATGCTGCCCATCTAGTTTTCCAATGTGTTAAATTGGACGGCTACTTGGACAGCTCTCTATTCATTACTGAACTGTGGAAAGGAAACACAGAGGTGGCATTTTCCTTTTAAACCATCGAATGCCTTGTAGCCAGATTCCAAAGCATCAAGGAGAGATTTCTGGTTTTTTTTTTTTTTTGCTAGACAAGCTGTCGTAATTGAAATGAAGTCTAATCAGACTCATTACTGTTTTCAGCAATTTGCACCACCAAAGATGCTTATTAGGTAACAGTGTTTAATAAACCGCCACAGAGGTGGCATTTTCCTTTTAAACCATCGAATGCCTTGTAGCCAGATTCCAAAGCATCAAGGAGAGATTTCTGGTTTTTTTTTTTTTTTGCTAGACAAGCTGTCGTAATTGAAATGAAGTCTAATCAGACTCATTACTGTTTTCAGCAATTTGCACCACCAAAGATGCTTATTAGGTAACAGTGTTTAATAAACCGCTCATGAGCTCTTAACAGCCAATCTTTAGCGTGAATATAATGTGAAAAGTGTTCCTAGCGCTGAATAGATTTTCACATTTAGTAGTGTCATAATTAAGCTCAAGGAATTGGTAGCTGTGATGATAGATTTACTGCGATACAGCCTTTTTTCTCCCCCTGAAAATATATTTGAAAATACTTGAGGTTCAATAATATTTCCAGAGCAAATTTTAAAACTGCTTAAAAGACTCTGCTAGACTGGTACTTAATCAGAGAGTATTTGGGGAATGCACAGAGTACTGTAAGTCGGATATCATCTATACCAGGCATGCATAAAGTTAATTCCACCTAGCTTTGTTTGACTGCTCTTCCATCACTTAACAATTTCCAGTCATTAATATACAAATAATAAATGTTGTTGTCACCAGCTGAATGATAATGAACAAAAATGGCCAATAAAAGGAGATACTTGAAGAAACACTTGTCAGTTCTCCTTCCACAGTAACAGCTGAAAATGCTTGAGAAAAAATAGAGCAAATTGCTTGGTTTCAAAATAAAATTATGGATGTATAATATATGTATATATTTATGCATACACACACATATATACAACTAATGCTGTTTTTCCTACATGTTTCACATACCATCAACTCCTAGTACCTACTTAGCACCAAAAAACTCAAGTTCCAAATGTAAAGAACAACACAACTCTGAAAATGTAATGTTGTGACATATATTATTCATAAAACACAGCCATCAGCAAGAGATAAGTTTTCATCAATAGAAAGTTCAATTTAACTAGATGTATACCTCGCTGCACTAGTCATATCAATACTAGTACCTAATAAATGCTGAAAGAGGCAAAAAAGAAAATAAATTGCATGTATAAGCTCTAGCTAGTTAAATATCCAGAGAGAATCTTGAGGAATAACCACTGTTCGCTCACCAGATTGATTTAGGTCTGACATAATATTTAAAGTTATCAATAAGAAATGACCAAGACTACTTTTTTGTCTCCCACTAGGAGAAATACATAGGGATGCAAATGTTGTTTTGCTTACTAGAGATTCTGCCGAAGAAGGTTTGTGTCGGCAGCCAAGACTTTGGAAGGAAGCGCATAAAGATGAGCAATCAATAATGAAACCACCAACAAAATGAAGACTAATTCTCTTGAACTGAGATTTTTATATCAGAATTCCATGTTAAGATGTTAAGAAGAGTTCCTTTACTGAATGAGTGCTCTCATTACATCTTTCACATACCCTAGCCCCCAAACTTCAGTAATCCTAAATGCAGCCCCTAAGCCTCCCTATCTGTTTGCAGCTTTCTGAATCAATAGGACTATGAGAACTGAGACTACCAAATTAATGCCAGTTTCATTTGATTTTCTGGTATGCGCTTCTTTGCACTACAAAGTGGAAAAAGGGAAAAAAAAAACCAAAACCAACCCCACAAGTCATTCCCAGATGGGTTTTTGTAGCTTTCAGATCAAAATATCTTCCAGTTTCTTAAGTCTGAACTGAATTTGTACTCAAATTCAACATTTTTAGTGCTGCTGCCTACCCTATCATGCAATTCCAAACTGCACCTTTAAGTCACACACTTAGCTTCTGCTCTCTGTAAAATAACGTAACATAAAATAAAATAACAGAGACTCCACAGCTGCTTTGGACTGCATCCTCCTGTACTTCTGAATAATGCATTAAACTTCACATCATTTATGAGTGACAACCCGATACTCTAAGATACATAATATGCATTTTGTACTGTTGATTTTATTAAGCGCAGATGCTCTGAAGCATCAATTGCTCATCAATAACTCCTTCAATACCATACATTATAATATTTTTAGTAGTTTAAAACTGAGGTTAACAGAAATGTAGCATCCACAGGAGGTATCTTAGGCATCATTATAAAACTATGGTTTCTTACTTCTAACATAAAATTAAAGGGGGGGTGAAATCTTCAGTGTATTCCTTCTACATGCTAACACTACCATACACACACACACACACACACAAAAATCACTTTTCAGCCTCAGATCTATCAGTATTTTATCGAGCCTACAAAACACTAGTCTGCTCACCTAAGACGCTGACCCCAAACAACGCCTGACTTTCAATAGAAATTGAGACTCTTCCTTCCGATATTCTCTAGGCCTGCTTAGCCTGATCACAAAAGCCTTCTTTATCAGTATCTTAGAGGAGTTTCCATTGAAGAACTAGGACCTACCAAATTTTACACTACTTACAGGCTGCTACCCTGAGATGGACTGTCATATGTACAGGAGTACAGACTAGCATAAGAAATTGCAAAAGCGTAGGAAGTCAAAGAAGGAGGTGAAGCTACAGGGGCAGGTTAAACTCAAGTCAGAATTTGCCCCAAAACAGTGTGAATTAGTGAGGAGGAGCAATAGGATCCTAAAAAAAGGACAGCAAGAAGAACCTTAAGACCCATCTTGAAGTTAAGGTGCTGCCATCGGCCAGCGCCCCCGTGGCGCCAGCGGGCGAGGGCTCTCCACAGGGGCACAGCCAAGCGGGGGCAGACAGCTCTAGTGGGAATGTTTGCTGTTGTCGAAACCTACGGTGAGCCCTGCAGTGGCTGGACAACTCCACCAAAAGAGAGCATAAATAGCAGAAACTGGAGTCCACGTGAAATCTGTTGCACCTTCTACAGCAGCATAGACATTATTTTCTTCTCCATCAGTGCAATTCCAGTATTACAGCCCAACTTCTCCCAGTCAGGACCCAGCATCAATCAAAGTTTGCCCTTCAGCAAAAGGTACCATAAAAAAATCCGTAGGGTGCCTTTGAGTACAGAACACCTCAGATTTCTCTGTTCTCTTGTTTATGGCAATTTTATTTAGATTTTTTTGTGGAGTAGAGAGCAGCTTGGATGAAATACCATGTAAAATTGTTTCACTTGGTGTTCTGCATTGTTTGTTCGTCGGCTTTTTTAAAAAAACACCCCCCCCCCCCCCAAACCAAAAATAAAATTAATTGTTCCAAACAGAAGCAACCACTTGTCTGAACAACTGCACACAAAGCACCTCTGCGGACTGCCACGGTTACTGTTCTATTATGACACATTTACAAAAGCTACGTAATAGATGACTTGCAGCAGATAAGAACATTTGTCCAACAGAACTGGAATCCTTTGTATTATGGCAGACAATATTCTCTGCACTTCAGATTGGTTTAAACACACAGACTGGCCTAGTAGGTCTTTCTTTAAAGGTAGAGCAGTCTAGTACACAACTTCCCTGACTGAAATTGCTTGTGGAAATACCTTCTTATAAAATGAAGGAGGCAAAAGGAAGAACACCAGGTCCTATATAATACAGTTGTGGGTTTGTCTGGGGGATGGAGGTTACTTCTGTGAGTAAGTGAGGAAAACATCCACGGGCTTTGGAGGGATTGGGGTGAGCATAGCAGAATGTAGCAGTCCTTGACTTTTACTTTATTTTTCATAGAGTCTATTTTCTGCTTTTCCACTATAGAGCTTTCTATTTATTTTAGCATAACTTTGTATCTTTGTCATTAAACAATCAAGTCCTAATAAAAAACATAATGCAAACAGCCAGTTGTGTAATGAAAAACAACACAGGGTTGAAGGGGGGTTCCTGCCTGATCTTAGCAGCAGATTAGCTTATGCCCTGCAGCATGAGATGGGAAATATGTTCCTCACTATTACAGTTTTGATTCTGTATTTGTATTTTATATGGATTTTTAAAGAGACACAATATAAAGCTTTGATTCAGAGAATCTCTCTCTCTCTCTGTATGTATGTATGCATAACTGTACACATATAATTATCTCCCCTCCTAGAGCAGGGATGATGTTTCTCTCTAGCTACAGCACAGTGTCTAGTCTGGAATCTAGCAGACAGAAAAAGCACACAAACAGAAAAACATGTTTTGGAGTATCCCAATAGAGACTATATCAACTGCAACCCCAAATACATGTCCTTTTGAGAAATTCTAAGTGACCCTTTTTTCAGCCACCATCCCGCTGCACTGCAGCGTACTGCAAGATTATTTCTGCCTAGAGAATGACATAGTTTTATTCATAAAAAGGTAAAAACTATTCAGTGAATTGCTTTTTATACTCAATGAATGTTAACAGTTTATTCACTGGCAGCAACCCAGGAGATCTCCTCCAACAGACACAGATCTTTCAGATGCATCTTTCCTCCTGTATCCGACATATATGATCTCCTTCTCCCCCTCCCCCTCCCCCAGTTCTTTACATGCATTTCTGCACTGTCCTTTATCTCAAAGTTAAAGCTGTGCCAAATCAAGAGCAGCAGTGCTAAAGGGTGGTCAGAAAATAGGCCAGCAAAGGTTTTGAAGTTAACAAAGCGGCATCCTGTTTCTACCCCCTAGCAAGCATGTTTCTGGTTTCTTCGTGTACTGAAGGCCAGGTTGGGTGATGGCCACTCACTTCAGGAATTTAACTCTGCAGATACAGCACAGCCCTGCAATGCACTCACCCCCAATACCTTGTGAAATTCCTGGGGAGAGATCCCGTCTCAGTGTATGTCAGCCCACTCGCCGAGTGGCAGGTGAATACCTAACCCACTATACCAGTATAGGGTTAGCTGTTCTGAAGATGTATCTAAGAAGAAAGAGTAAAGCAGACAGGAACAAGGAAATCATGTTTATGAGGACTTTAGAAACTTTAGTCCACGAAAGACAGGGAAATGAGGCAGAACCGCTATACTCAAATCTTTGCTGAGTACTTTCTAAGGCTAAGGAAGGCTTAATTTGTCCATGGCCTTACTTAAAGTTTTTGTTAGTTGTTTGAAATTTTTTTTTTGTTTTTTTTAGACTTCACGTTGTTTTCATTAGGCACATAATTCTTTAGGCACATTATGATACAAAGATCTTGTGCCACCTTTCCAAGAATACATCCAAAACATTTAAAATAAATATCCTATATTTGATTTAATGAAAAATGCCTTGGGCTGTATCCATGTCTTATTCATTTTATGTATTATACAGAGAGTTTGCCATGACTGAACTAAAAGGTACTTGATAACAAATAGTTAGAGGGCACGGGCTGATATTTAAGAGGTAAGGTTGCACCAAGGTAGCTTTGGTGGGCCATTTTGTATTGAGGATAACTAGAAATGACATTTCTTAAAAAGGTCTGTATTGCTAAAGAGGAGAAATGCCCTAAATGCATCAATGAAAACTGCTGCTGAGCATGACTGCTTTTTTTAATATTTTGACTATTTTCGAAGGAAAGACAGTCATGCTACAAATGTTTTTTCAATAAATCTCTGGCGAGTACTGGGCACTTCCAAGATCAGTTACACAGCATACTCTTAAAATGATTAAACTGTCTCTCACAGCACTTTAAATGATAGACTGCCCAGAAAAAGCACTAGTGCCCCACAAATTAGGAATTGTAGCAGTAGTTGATAAGCTAGAATGAGCTCTGGGCCGTTTTAGGACACACCTCACCCTCATTACAGGGCTGCCCCTCTTGGAAAAATTCTTCCCCTTGTGTAAGGTCATTCAACTAGATTAAAATATCTCACTGTAACGTTACCTCTTTATAACACTTCACATACATGGTTACAGGATGAACAATGAGCTTACTTTTATATGCACTGCATGAAGATACCACCTGTGCCATTTAGTTGAAAAAGAAAATTTAATCTATATTTCTGGGATAGCTCTATCTAAAGCCACCAGTTGCTATGACAGAGAATTTAAATTGTTTGAACGGTTCCCCTGCTCCTTTCTTCAAGTTGTTATTAACGTCTATAATTTAGGCCTCTGTGTTGCTAATACGCATGTGGATATCTCGCTAGTCATATGAATAAAGCTGCATAATTAGGTAGTGGTATAATTTGTAGCCTCCAACTCTTTCTCCCACTTCCCTTTCCCGATGCTCCTTGAGGAGACTGAGATTTATGTTGGCGGCAGATCGTGCCACCGTTACTCACAGAAATACCCTTTGCCTGAGATCTCTTTGAAATCAGTGACAAAAATTAAACCTCCTAGCCGTCACCAAGGATAGGGATATACCACGCCAAGCCCTCTGCCACCCACACCTGGGGGGAGTACGACTGTGTTGCTGGATGGGAATTTGGGCAGGTAACCAAATGGTTAACTATGCTTATCCTTTTATCCTCCAAACTGACAGAGACTTCTTTAAATTCTCAGAACTCCTTTTACAGAATCTCTGTTTGACAATTTCTAAACGTGCTCCACTGTGTTCATCTCTATTAACAGGAAATGAAACTGAAATAAAGAGGCGCCCTTCGTGTTGACTGCAGGCATTTCAGATTTCATGGCAGCCCCCGTCTTCCCAGTGCCTTTCACATGGAAGGGATAATGTGTGCAAAGAAAAACAAAATTGTAGGTTTAGTAACGTCAAAATCTGATTTATGCCAAAATAGAGATGTCAACAATAGCAGAATAAGTGACAATGTTAAATTACCCAAAGAAGTAAATTCTGTAATTATTTACCTCTCCAGCACATCCAGAGGGACCTTGACAGGCTTGAGAGGTGGGCCCGTGTGAACCTCATGAAGTTCAACAAGGCCAAGTGCAAGGTCCTGCACATCGGTCAGGACAATCCCAAGCACAAATACAGGCTGGGCGGAGAATGGATTGAGAGCAGCCCTGAGAAGAAAGACTTGGGAGTGTTGGTGGATGAAAAACTGAATATGAGGGTGGTGAGGCACTGGAACAGGTTGCCCAGGGAAGCTGTGGATGCCCCATCCCTGGAAGCGTTCAAGGCCAGGTTGGATGGGGCTTTGAGCAACCTGGTCTAGTGGAAGGGCCCCCCGCCCATGGCAGGGGGGGTGGAACTAGATGATCTCTAAGGTCTCTTCCAACCCAAACCATTCTCTGATTCTATGATCCTTAACAACCTCCAGACCTAAAAGGAACAGCAGGAACCACACGCATTTCGAAATTTAGCATTTTTTCTTATTTTTGAGGAATTACTTTTTGCCCCAATTTTTTTTTTTTTTTAAATACAACTAAGTGCCACCAACAGCATTTCAAATAAAACATCAGCAGCAAGCCCCACGGCTGAATATGCTGGAAGCTGAGTATACAGACATCTGCAAATAGACAACTTTAATTCGATTCCTGGTACCACTGGCCACGCTGAGAATTCTTCTATCTCTTCACACCAGGGGTTTGCTCTTTTAAGCATTGCTCCCTGAAGGGAAGGAAAAACTAGAGAAAGAGGATTTCCAATGACCCTGCACAGATGAATGAATGTGTCAATGGTGAATATTGGTTCAGCTTTGAAATAGGGAATCCTGCAGTGGTTTCTCTGCTTCATCCCCACTAGTGAGTTCCACTGTGGACTTCAATGTGTAGGAGGCCTTTAGGGGACAGATAATAAATGACAAAAAAAAAGGGGGGGGTGTGTGTGAGGAAAAAAAAAAAAAAAAAAAATCAATAAAATGGTTTAAGAATAATAGAAAGGCATTTCTCTAACTATAACCTTTAAATTATTTTTAAGATTATTTTCTCAGGGACGTGCATCTCTTTGGCCTAGCTGGTTACAGAAATGGGTTAAAAAAAAGCTTAAATAAACAAGGGGTCCTTACCGGATACCCAACATTAATGCCCTTTCAGCACGTATTTAATTTTGATGGGTTTCCATTTGTTCACTTGTTTGTTTCTGGTGTAAAGATGATGTAAAAACAGTTGTGAAATCATGAAATTGTTAAAGCGCTCTCTGTTTCAGTGTTAGCTTATTCTTTCGTTTATGACTGATTTCACAGCAAAAATGGTGACATGCACAAACCAAACACGGAAAGGAAAGATGCCTCTTCTCACCTGCATAACTCTCCTATAACTCATGTAAACACAAGAATGTTTGTCTAAGCAGTAGCAGAATACATATTTACTTCTACCTTTTAGTACATTTTCATTCAACTACCTATCAATCTCACCATGACACAATATAATTTCCTAATCATGTCAATATTCATGCTTTTATCTCTTTTTAAATCCAAAGAACATATATTTCAATAAGGCAGAAGTCTAATTATTTAAACATGATGTAGAATAACACTTCTCTAAGGCCATTTCTTTTGAGTTTTAATTCCTTTAAATTGCCATATAATTTAATCTCTATAGCAAAATTTGTATAAAAGAATAACACAAGCTTCTAGTAAAGAAGGCTGAATTTTAAATTCCCAGTAAGTGCTTTTTCCTCCCTTATGTCTACAATAGTTTTGTTTCTAAGAGCAAAACCAATATATTCAAAGTGAAACATACTATTTCTCAACACGTGAAGAAACACAGAACAGCAAGTGCATCCTTTTTCTTTTACATGTGATAACTTTAACATGTAGGAAAACAAAAAACAAAACAAAACAAAAAACCCCAGCAACTCTGCACAGGTTCCTATACCTTTGAAAATGAGGTTGGCAGTCAACTGCTTTTTATAGCTGAATGCATGCTCTTCAAATATAATAATTTTATGCAGATTAAAGGTTCTCATTATATAATTGCTAACGAAATATTTGCATCTACCTCCACTTCAATGTTGCTGAGAATTAAAAAAAAGATTAATGGATATCTAAAGGGACATATACTGGACAATTTCAGTCATTAATATAATATGTAGATACTGAATATTTTTGGATACTCGGGGGTATTAGCTATACATTTCATAGATATCATCAGATATGATCCTGTTTCAGCTAAGAAAGAATTTGGGTAATCGGATTTATATAGTCTATAGCATTTCCTAAGGACCCTGCCTGGGATTTGCCCCTTTTTAAATAGTTTAGATGCTAATGTTCTTTTAAGACTATTTTTTAAATAGCGAGCAACATCTTTATGAAGAGCTGCGCTTCCAATTATGTAAAAATTAATTTGTTTAATCAAGCTACAAGAAGGACAAGAAGTTGAACTGGAAAAATTCCATTACATTAAGTAAAGGATTATTACTCACAAGAAATATTTTCAATGTCAGACAGACTTGCAGCCAGAAACTAACTATACTTCTTACAGAGAACTCTATGTGCCTGTCTCTCCTGCCTGACTAGTTTTTCAGAGCCCTCCAAAACAACACCAAAATGAACTCTAAACACGGTGTTGGCTTGCTTTTTAATTTCATTTGCTTTAAACACAGCCAAAGAAATTTCCAGGAATAAGGCTTAAATAAATAGAGTTACCTTTTATAAATGTGTATTTTCTTTTACATGGTACGTGCACTGGAAAAGGAAAGGAGATTCCTGACAAGTTGCTCTGCCTCTGGTCTCAGGATTGTCTAATGAATATTAGATATTAGTTCATCTGGCCCACTCTCAGCAATATGATAATAAATGTTTGCCTTCTAAAACACATTTACAGACTTGTAAAAAAAAAAAAAGCTTAATGTTTTTATGTTGTCATAATGCATGAAATCCTTTCATTTTAGTATTCATGATCATTATCAAGTAAATTCTGTTGAAAAAAAGGGAACAAAATTTTGGCATAATTTTGGGATGATAGCAGTACAGATGAGAATTGCTCCCATAACCTCCTTCTGAATGGTGATATATGCAAAATAATCCAAAATGAGTTGCGTTCCAGTCCCTTTACAGACTACTTGACATCCACTGCTCAAGTGTTTCAAACCTTCAGTTGCTGACTGTAATAGTGCACAGATGGAACAATATTTATTCTGTCAGTGGAAACTCATTAGGATGACACTAACTCTGAACATTAAACCAGAAGAAAAAAAAAAAAAAAATCACACTTTACACAATGTGGCACATGATCTGTGAGTTTACAAATAAAAGCTATAAATTTTAATATATTTCTGTTACATGGGAGGTGTGACCATCTTTGCTGTTGCTGCTGCACACGGTAGCCAAAGATGGGCTTGCAGAGCCATATCTGGATTTGCGTACAAACGCCCCCATCTCTACCACCCCACCATCTTCACGTCAGAAACTTCATCCCAACAACTTCTACTCTGCAAGAAGAGCAAGTCAGACTTGCAAATTATTTCCCATTATTCTTCAGCCAGCCACACTGCTGAGACCCAGAGGTCACCCGCCTCAGCCTGCGGTCCTTCAGGTCCTAGCTGTGCCAATGCCACCAGCTGGGCAGATTCCAACTCAAGTCGGGGAGGTGGCCAGCCCCACCATTCTGCTTCTCTCCCTTAACTCCAGCTGCAGGCATTATGAGGTTGGCTGCCCTTTAGAATAAAAGATCCTATTTGATAAATCATCAGGACTGATATGTATGTGCAGCCTCCATCCAAGAACTGGCTCACAGCTGCTGAAGACTCAAGATCAGACATGTGACCTCAACATACAAACTAGTGATTTTCAAAACCTCACTAGGGATCTGAATCTGCATCTTTTGGTGCCTGAATACCTTTAAAAGTCGTCTTGACTTCTGATGTTCATGAGCTTGAATAAACTGGTTCACAAATGCTTAATGCTTTGAAGACCTACATGATACAGCTCAAATTCACAAGATTAAAAACACAGCGTAGAGCACGGTAGTTTGCTGTCACACTCAACTATCGGCCCAATTGTCTTTCAGCACTATTCCCTTTAAATGAACGGACGTGTCAGAAGAAAATCAGGTTTGATGTGCATACGTATTCATGTAGATCCACCATCCTAACATCTTAGTCTATAGTAATTAACCTTTGTAGCGAAAAAAGAAAGAAGTATATGCTTTAAGCAATGTTGACTTTTGTAATTTGGAATGGCAAATTAATCGAGACCCAAAAAAGAGAGAAAAAAAGAATATCATCTGCCCACAGTTAAGCAAGTGTTAACATTTTAGAAGTAACACATCATAAAAAAAGTCATCCCATTAATTACTGTTCTGCTAATATAAGATAAACTGGGCAGAAGTAGAACTGCTTGAGAAGGTGAGATCTCAGAGGCTTCTTATGTGTGCAGTGGCCTCATACCCTAGAGGTGTTTAAAAAAATACATTTGGAAGTAATGATGATGAATGTTCTTTTCATAAACCAGATGGAATAGTTAAACAAACACTTCTGTAACAGTTCCAGCTATAGCCGCTAGTCTAATAAAGGATATTATCTACATCTACAAATCTGTTTTTTCTCAAATCAGTGAGACTAATTCTGAAATTTAATTATTTTAATCTGAAAACATATTTTAAAGCACCTTCTAAACTGAGATACTAAATGTGCTCCATAAGCTTTGTTTATTTATTGATATTCATGTCAAACCTCAAAGGCTACTAAACAGTAATTTTACATTTTAAAGTAAAATTTTTTTTTGCAAACTTAATTCAAACACAGGGCACAACATAATGAGTAAACCTGCAAAAAATGAAGAAGTGCATCTTACTTCTAACTGACGATAATATCTTCTGTGGATGCCAGATAACATCTCTACTGAAACCATACCTTGGCTTGGCAATAAAGCTGGAAGTTACTCAAGTGTATTGTAGCCAACTGTCAGATTTAAAAACAGTCACAACATACTATTAGTGGCATTCAGCCAATCTCTTAAGGAACACAATGACCCGAACTTTATTCTGAAAACTCAGTTTGAAAGCAAATCTATTCCCTAAAGTAATTTTCAGCACTGCTTAAAAAGCTTGGAAAAATCAGATTAGAGTAAACCAGGTTATGTAGATGTTATGAGAATGTAACTTCTAAAAATAACTTTATGGATCAATTCAAGTAAAATTCAAATACAGAGATCTCACCTTTCACACAGCCCTGCACTTCTATGTTCTATAATTCTGGTCCCAAACTATCTGATTGATACAGTCTGTATAGATAGTATAATGTTTAGAAAGCCTAGGATATAAAACAACTCCCATGCATTGAAGATTTATGCCTTGAGAGGCTTATGTGAATACATTACATACAGTATCTGATAGAACTGCTGCACTGCTGTATTTTTAAAATGACTATGGACGTCTAAGAAAAAAATAAATATTCTCTCAAATAAACAGGCACACATATGTATTACTATAATCTGTAACAGGGCCCAAATTTCCTTCCATTTTTTTTACGCAGTATTCCCATCACCGTTGTAAACCTCCATGAGAAATAACACAGAATCCTACAGATGAATGAAAATAAAAAAGGAGATAACGCTAAATACAGCCAAAGAATGAGGTGCAACCACTGAAAGCTTGCCGTAATCGCAGAAAATGCACCCAGGTAAATGCTTAATAGAAACTCCTATGAACTAACAGGAGTGACACATAATCAATGAAACTCCTATTAAAGCATTATTAAGATGTAACCTTGTTTATTCTAAGTAATATAAAATGTACCCACTCACACATAAAAGCCATCTATGCACTACCCAGCCTACCACAAAAATGATCAGATATAGTCTAAAGAAAAATGTTCACAGATACTTCAGAAAAAGAAGCATACACTAACGCTTCAATATATTTGGTCCGGAAAATAACTTAGATGTTATTAATGTATGACAGGATATATTGAACTTATTCTTTCCAAACAGCATTGACTAAATGTCTCTGTAAAATTGATTCCAAGGGATAGCAGTTTACTACTTTGTGTATTCAAATTAAGTTACTGCTTAGCTAAAATATCACCTGCAAGGAAGAAATGGAGTTAGTCTCAACATGTGGCTAAATAAGATAACTTGTTTCATGCATAGCCACCCTACAGACTTATGTGTCTGCCGATTCATGACATCTAGCTTATAACTGTAGCATTAGGAGCTATTTATACAGGAAAAGTACGGTGCTTAACTTCACTTTCACCTCGCTAGTGAGGAAAACTACATCAATTTAAAGCACTGCTTACCTTATTCACACTACAACTGAGTCTTTGAAAGGATTTTGCCAACATGGAAATTAAGGATCAGATTTGTTTTCACTCTTATCACACAGCTGTAGCGCCAGGAAAAGAACACCACAGATAAACTCTCCGTTTCAACAAAGTAACTTATGATTTAAATGAAGCATATTTATCTGTTCAACGTTTTTGGTGCCATCTATAAAGTCAAAATTATGCCTAATGCCATCAAGTCTAAGTGTGACAATACAAACATTTCACAGCAAGTACTTTCCGAGGGCAAGTACAAATTAAGGAAATAATGAGCAATTGCAACTCCTGTTGTGGTCAACAATTCTCCTCAAGATCATCACCAGCTTCCCATTGAAAAACATTGACTGTTACTCAGCTTGAAATCAGGGGCAGTTTTCGCTTTGAGCAAGGTCATTCTCATAGGTAGCATACAGTGAAGCAAAGATAATAGTCATGTTGTAACCATATGTAATATAATAGAGAATGGTGAAAAAATTCTAATTGTATTTATCTGATCTCTATCTGCAGTGTTGCTAAGTATATCAGAAGATGCAAAACTAGTAAGTAACGCAGCAGAAAGTTCCTCAATATAAAATTAATCTCCCCAAACACAGGAACTCAAAAGAAAAAGAAAGCTGTAATAGCATTGCATAAACTGTTATTTTAAAACTTTGCTTTCCATTTCTACAATTTACAACGTTTTGGCTTAGGCTATTTTCTCTTTGAAAAAGACACCCCCAGTGGAGTCAAAGAATTTAATCATTACTCTAGTTATTTGGTGCTTTTCTGCAATTTTCTTATTAAAAATACCTGTGTTATCACTGTAAACATCTGAACTCTCTTTCTTAATTAGTTACATGTAAAAGATGTCCTTATAAAAATTATTCTCTGCAGTATTTCTTTCTTCACCTGTTCTATGAGATAATCATAGAATCATAGAATCACTAAGGT
>NW_009207583.1:0-1138 GCF_000690835.1 Fulmarus glacialis
ATAATTTGTAATTAAAGTGCCAAGGGAAGATGGGAAGACAATAAAAAGCAGATCAATAAGCCTTAACAGAATTTGAAATCATTAGCATTGAAATTCAGTGCAGACAATTTTAATCTAGGTGGCTGCACAGTCTTTGGTTTTAACCTAGAGCAATGTGTTCAGATTTTAAATTAACTGGAGAACAGCTCCCCTATTGTTGTCCGGCTTCATTAAAATCACATTGGGTATGGAGGCGAAAATGAGATTAATATTAAAGTTCTCACAGTTCGGATGAGATGTATTCTTTAGTCCATAAAGTCTGCCACTGTGCCAAACTTAGCATAAAACTCAGTCATAACTTGATATTTTATTTGGTCTCAAGAGAAAATAGTTACGTGACCCTGTTGAGTGGTATTTGTATCAATGATAATTGTTAGTGTGATATATAATGAATGAACCATTTTTTTGATGGCCACATTATACTCATAGAGAGGTATATATTAGTTCTATGGACTTCAGTGGGGTTGTGAGTTCAGACCAGCTGAGAGCATTAATCACTCCAGGACTCTGAAAACGTGCCATGCTACTCCACCTCCAATTCTGGAGCCATAATCACAGGTGTATTTTAACTAGTCCTATGGGCAGGATTCTTGGACGTGCTCTAAATTTTGCTTTCACTCTGTCTGTTGGATGCGTGACAAGTTTTTCAGAAGGACTGAAAATCCAGTGTAGAGTACTTCTGAAAATTGCATGAAGAGTGATTAGAAAGCATAATCAAGTATTTTTGACAACTGAATCAATGGTAACAGGATCTTAGTTTGAGTGCTGATTTTGGCTGGCATAGAGTTAATTTTCTTCACAGCAGCTAGTATGGTGCTATGTTTTGGATTTGTGCTGGAAACAGTGTTGAAACACAGGGATGTTTTCATTACTGCTGAGCAGTGCTTACACACAGTCAAGGCCTTTTCTGCCTCTCACCCCACCCCAGCAGCGAGCAGGCTGGGGGTGCACAAGAAGTTGGGAGGGGACACAGCTGGGACAGCTGACCCCAACTGACCAAAGGGATATCCTTACCATATGACATCATGCTCAGCATATAAAACTGGGGGAAGAAGAAGGAAAAGGGGGATGTTCAGAGTGATGATGTTTGTCTTCCCAA
>NW_009207584.1:0-5173 GCF_000690835.1 Fulmarus glacialis
CCGTCGGTGCAATTCGGGGATGCTGCCAGAGCACATGTGCAGCCCCGTGCGCTCCTCGGGCAGGCGCTCCTGGTGTGGCGTCTGTGCAAGGGGCTGTGACGGGACACACAGAGAGCTGCCATTGCCCTGGGTGTCTGTCTACGTGAGCTCCCGCAAGGACGTGGTGAGCCCCCATCCCACCTCGGCACTCGGCAGCTTGGGCGGCCCCCAGATGAAAAGCCCCCTGAGCCTCTCCGGAGGGCACTTCAGCAGAGAGTGAGAAGCCGTAGCGCAGGGTCGCTCACAGAAACGCCGCGTCCTTGGGTCAATTGCAGGGAATTATGACTTCAGCCCCCGTTATCTGTCGGCCAACAAGCCCCCGGGGAGCCGTTGTGCGAGCAGCCAGGCTGGGGGCTCAGGGCTGGGGGGATTCCTGCTCGCTGCCACCGTTCGCTGGCTTGTGGAGGAGGCTGGAGCACGGCAGCTGCGATAAAACCTGCAGCCGCTGGAAAAATGCACGAAATGCTTTTCTGCTGAAGGAGGCAGCTTTGCCAAGTCTGAAGTACTTTGCGAGAGGTGGCAAATCCAGCCACACCGGCGACTCAAAGCTGATATGCATCACCCCAGTTTTTATTTTTGTTTGGAGCAGTTAGGCATTATTTTTACCTGGTTGAGAATAATTGATCTGAACAGCTGAGTAGTGTCAACTTTGCTCAGAATTTCGTTTTGCAGAGAACTTTGATATTCATTTTGGCTTTGAAATGTTTGGTCGTCTTCACCTTCTTTTTGAGGGTTTGCCCTGAATCTCATTGCGGAAAGCCTCTGTCCCTGGGGGATTCCTCTGAGTGCAATACCGAAGGTCAGGTATCTCTGATAATCTCGGTGATTATTTAGTAACTGCTGTTGTAATAACAGGACCAAGCGGTTGCAGCCAGGTTCATTGTATCAGAAACTGCACAAATGCACCAAGTACAGGCTCTTTTCCCCAAAAAGCCCTGCAGCCTGCTGAAGAAAGAGGTTTTTTGTGCGGTTAATATTGTGGGGTCATTTCTGCTGCACTTCAGAGGGTAACTAATACTACAGCACCACGACGCAGCTCCAGCAACAGGAATCTGAAGAGCAAACGTGAATACAAGCAGTTCTAAAGGGATCTTGGAAAAACAGCAAAACTGCCAGAGGAGATGATTCCAGTGTGCTTTCCTTCCTTTTTAGAAAAGAGATTTTTAAATTCTCTAGTAATTTTAAAAGAAAATTAAAACTTCTGCAATATGCTTATTAGACCATGACTAGCAAAAGAAGATGAAGAACTTGAGATGTGGAGACAATGGATTCAGCCCCATGCTCAGTCATTTATTTTTGGCTAATTAAAAGTGTAAGATTTTTCTCTTTATTATGTACTGTTTGCCAAGTTCATTATTTGCTCACCCATAAATCATCTTCACTAGCCAAAGGTAAATTCCCTCTCTGTTGTGAGGCTGCCGTTAGTATGTGTCACAAACCCCACGTCCACGGAGCTGCTCCTTCCGCCGTGCCGCCGTGCCAGTGCCGTAGGACCTGCAGGACCCCTGAGACCTTGTTGATTCTGCAGGAATTAGAGAAAGATCTCTGAAGTTAGCTTGATCTCTGTTAATTCTTCAGCATTCCTACCTGGAATTGCCTGGTACGGAAGCCTGTTCTCTAGCAGCAACACTGCCCGATTTACCGTGCTGCTGGCAATTTCACATTCAGGTGCGATGGAAAGTGCTGCGATGCCAGACCAGGAGAGGCTCATTTCAGAGCAGGGGTGAGCCGTGGAGCCGGTGAGTTCCCTGGAGAGATGGGTGGGAATGATGAGCAGACTGGCCTCCACCTTGTCCCGGCTTCCAACAAATCCACTCGTAGTAAAACCCAAGAGAAGAAAAGTACCAGAGGAAACCTGTGATGAAGCAGCAGAATTGCCTAAATCTTTCTCTGCAAACGACTCCCAGAAGCATCAGCAGAGCTTTAAATCTTTCAGAAGGGTTGGACAGCTGTCAGCCTGCAGAAACCCGTGTTCCTCTCTCCTCCTTTCAGGTCCTTTTTCCACAAAGCTGTTTACCATCACCTGGGACTCAAGAAGCAGGAGAGACATGAGGAGCTTTTGCTTTCTGCTATGGAGTCCCCATTTGGGGAACCCCAGGAGCTCTGCACTCTGCACGAGGAGTAGCGAGGAATATCTAGTTTGTCCCTGTAACATCATTCCTAGACACTGAAGCCTTCCTTTAGGCTGACATGGTGCCAACAAATTTACCAAACTTTTTGTAACTAGCAAGTTATTGAGTGTCACTTTAGTACAGTGTATGTGGAAAATGCATGGAAGGTGCCAAGAATGCTGCATAGTCTTTAACTATTACATTAAGCATCTGCTGCTGCCATTTATGGATCAGATAGCATTTTACTCTTGAGGTATTTGATTTTATTACCTTCTAGGGAGAGAGCCAAACAAGTGTTCTTATTGATTTGCACATTAAATATATTAGTAATAAAACAACATCTCTGTAAACCAATTGTAAAATCAATATTAATTGGTACCAAAATATCACAAGTAGTTGAATTACAATTAAAGAGGGTAGCTTCAAAGTCCCCTTACCAGTCCAGAGGTGATGCACACCAAATGAGAGAGGGGCACCAAATCTGAGCAGAACAACAATGTTCAGAGCAATTAACAGCTGTTCCGAGGGAAATATGAAGAGATACTCAGATTTGTTTGAGGAGAGCAAGGGTCATTGAGATTCAGTTCATGGATAGCAGTTCACTTTGTCTGCATGAGCACATGTTCAGCTGATTAAATCTTGTGGGAACAGATCCAAACCTTGCTTATGTCTTTGTCTACAGGACAGCTCTTGGGTCTGCAGAGTCAGTTTGGGCAGAGCTGTGGAGTTGTGGATCTGATCCACTGCTGACAGGGTCCTAAAGCCCAAAACGGAGCCTACAAAGCACAAGCAGTGGGAGCAAAGAGAAACGTCCTCTGCACCGGACAGCGAAACTCTCTCGCCTGGGTGAATCGAGTCTGGGCATCTCCCAGGCCAGCAGCACGTGGAGCCGGTGCCCGTGAATGCCCGGCTGAGACATGCACGAGAGGTTTCGGGCTCCAGCTGGGCTGCAAGCACAGATGACGGGCAGTGTCCAGCTCTTGGGAGAGGGCAAAGGAACACCTCCCGTGAATGTTAGAGGCATTTTACAACTATGATGCAATGATCGAAGTTCCTTTGCTGTGCAACAAATACATGTTTGATGCCCACTATTTAATGCGCAGGTAAGAATAAGGCTCACAGCAACAGATGTTGCCTGGTTCCTCATAAAAGACACTGCTCTCAGTCAGGGGTCTTTTCCTCCTCTGGATTTACATGCACATCGTGGTACAGGAGGTACTTGTAATTCAAGAAAAAAAATTGGAAGTCTGCATTGGTCCTGATAGTTCTTATTAAAAACAAATCACTCTCCCCCTTGCAAGATCTGACATTAGCCAGGCTGCTAACATAGCTCACCTTCTTCCCAGAGTTTGTTTGCTTTTCATTATAAATGCCAATTGTCAGGAATAAAGAATATGGAAATAAAGAGGTATGTCTGTCTGCCTCTCCCCAAAGTGGTAATTTCTGAGCACTTTCTCTTCCTGATGCTCATACTCCAGCCCAAGCTGCATATGAAGTTGCTGTGTGCGCTAGTAGGGGTTCACACACCTGCATGGGTCCAGGTCTTCAGGTGGTGTAAATCAGCTTCGCTGGAGTTCCCCTGGCTGCCACCGGTTGGGGATCTAGTCCATGCTTTCTACGGGAGCAGGAAAATCCTGTCCAAACAGCCAAATGTTTTCTTGGCACCCATAAGGCACGGCTGGGTCTCAGTGGGCACTCTGTCTTGTTTGACTTGGCGTCATTCATGCATGGACCCCACCACCAAACATGACAGCGCCCAAGTAACCTGCTCCCCCGTGAGCGAGCTCCTCCTGTGCCTCCCGTCATTTAGGTACCCTCGCAGGAGGGGTGCAAACGCGTCTCCTTTTTGGTTGTCACTCCCCATTTAAGAGACTCCTGAGACAGCCATGGGTCCGTCCCCTCGGCGTGGGTCACAGCTCGCCTCCCCGCTGCTGCCCATGGAGACCCTCCGGGATCTACCCGAAACACCGAATGCAACCTGGTCACCTGAGCCTCCCCTCCAGCGCCAGGGATTTGCACTGCTCTCATCGCACGAGGGAGAAATACTGTGCCAGGTCCGGGTCTGAAATTTCTGAATATTAATTATCTGAACAAACTGTCAGCAAACAAGTTAGAGTCCGAAAACTCTTCTCAGATACGATATGGTGAATAATTATAAATAATTAATGACATTGAAAAATGTTCATGAAAAATTCTTAAAAAATACATTATTTATTACAATTATTCATCAAGTTCTGTTTGACATAGATTTTCCTGTATTTTTTCTTAGTGGTTACTCTATTGTGAAAGTTTAAAATGTTTAATTTAGTGGCATTATATTTTATTAACTTTTTTTGCTTCAGGGCCTGCAGAAATTTTGCATTAATGATTTGTACCTTGATAAATAATTACAACAGACCATTGTGGTTTAAACACATTCCAGAAAATGGGTGTTCACAAAGGCACTGTGGAAGAAGTCCTTTCCTGGTTTTAAAAGGTGACATTTTTAGAAAAGGAGTGTCCTTTCCCTTCGCTTCCCTGACTGTCAAGACAAGGTTTGCCGGGGGAACGTGGGTCGGCTCCCCGGGGCCGGCCGGCCGGCTCGCAGCGGGAACGTCCTCCAGGAGCAGAGCGGGCTCACTGCGTGTCTCGGAGGCTGCTAGGGTTTGCTTTTAGCGTGCCACAATATTCAGGCTTCCTTTACCTACTTAATACCGTGAACTAATAGCGATAGGGAAGACAGGTGAGAGGTCCTTTTAATGTCCTTCAAGGACCAATGGGAGGATTTGGCTGCTTCGTTGTTGTAAATAATGCAGAAAATGAGTAGTTTTTAAAGACTGTCCAGTGGGATTAGGAAGACTTGTTTTAATTATATGAAAACAGCATGGGTGCTTAGGCAGATGTTTGAGCTAATTGTTTTGAAAGCAGACCCTCTTGGCTATGAGAGAATCATTTATTTTGACTGATTTTTTGCAATTCCCTCCATAATGCAGGTGAGGTCATTTTGATTTTGACGGGTTTGCTCTCCCTGCCTGCCACCCGCC
>NW_009207585.1:0-2984 GCF_000690835.1 Fulmarus glacialis
TGCTGAGCTAATTCATGGCTGGGATGATTTCCTGAAATTGCCGCAAGATTTTTTTCCCTTTTTCCCTTTTCATCTTAAAGCTCCTAATTGTGCCCCCAAGCACTGTCCTAAATATCTTTTTTCCCCAGTAGTTCTGACATTTAACTTTTGCTAGATATACATTTTTAACAGTTATTCACTACCTCCATAATTTTTAATGATTTTGCCTTCCTTTATCCACACTGAAGAGTTGCTTTCCCTCATACCCTGTGCAAGTTCCTTGACTGCTACCAACTCGTACCTCTTGCCAGTGCCCCTCATTTCGTCCTTAGAAGTCCGAGGAAGAAGTTTTTCTCAGTTTCATCCCACCTTCCCCATCTTTTGGACTGTGGCCAGCTGCCTTTTGACAAGATGCTGCCAGCGAGGTGGCTTCGGCGCCTGCCCAGCCCCACGTGGTGCTGCAGGCACATACCCCGCGGCACCGGAGACAGTAAGTCCGGCTCCTGGACTAGAGGTAACGTGCATTCATCACGGAAATCAATTTGTTTAGAGAACAAATCAACTTAGTGATAACCTTTACTTTTTATAGACCTATGTTATTTATTGTATTGTCATTTAACTAACACAAATACGAAAAATACTAGTTTTCTGCATTTGATTAAAAAGTTGAATAAATGTAACAGAAACCATGTAATTTCTTATATGCCCACGCAAAGTATCTTCCTGGTTAGCAAAAAGAAGTATAAAATTTACCGCAAAGACAACATTTATTTCTGCACTACCTGTTTTAATGGTTACCATGCAGGAAAGATCAGAGTTTCATTAGTATAGCAGCAAAAATGAAAACAAGATTAAAATGGAGCCTTTGCCTACACACTTAATGGAAAATCACAATCAAATTAAAGAGATTAAAAAAAATAGTTACTAGATACAGATTCAGGCATTCAAAGTCAAGCAAGTATTTCATTGACCATCGGGGTCCTCCATCCCCGACGGGGATTCCTGTCCCTAACGCAATGCAGGACCTGGGTATTTGAACCTGAGGGACACGCGCTCTGGGGGGGGCAGTTTTGTCCCACGTCGGGTGAGCAGCGTGGTTATCAGACACTGTTAGCTTTAATTATTCGAATATTGAGATTATTTCATGTTAAACATATTCTGAAGTTTTATCATCGCTTGGCATGCAGTTTCCTTCATATCTCGTTTTAATTTGAGACTCGGGGAAAATAAAGCGTGCTTATTACGGAGGGACTCGGCTGCCTGACCTCTAAGCTCCCGTGCGTACCAGCTGCAGTAACTCCTCGTTAGGGAGCTCTCAGGGGAGGGAGTGTGCGGGCATTAAGGAAAAGCTGTGCTTCTCCAGCTGGGTTTTGGAGGGGGGTGTTTTGGGTGGGGTTGGTTTGTTTGTTTTGTGGGGGGGTTTTTTGTTTGCTTTTTTTAAAATTTGGTCAGCAAACTGACTGCTCTTCTCTCAGCAGTGGGTCCCCATTTAGGTTTTCTCCTTTCCTGCGGAAATGTCCATGGTCGTAAGTCACTTATTAAACTCTGCTAGAAAAGAGGCATCTCCAGCAGGAGACCAGCGCTTGGTGGTAGCTAACAAACCTTGTTTGCCCTGCATGCACTGGAGAGCTTGGCTATCCCCAGAGCGAATCTAGGCTTGCTCTTTTGGGTTTTTTTTCCTCTGACTCTGATCCAGCTTTGCACCTATCACCATTGCTTCTAAAGGCAGTCGAAAGCACCTGTAAGGCGAGGGGAGCAGCCATTCCTGTCAGCAGCACCCACCCGCGCTCCACTGAGACAGAGGAGCTGGATATTGCACACAAGGAGAAAATGTAATTATCCTGATTACCCCTAATTTACTACATGCTTCCTGCTATACACTTCAGAAATGGGGCTTCAACTACCTTGAGCAGCAACGAGGAACAGCGGATGCCTTTTGCTCAGGTAAGCCGAGTGCTCCTCTGGCTCCCCGGGGCAGCCAAAGGACACAGGGTGCCACCGCCACAGCCGGAGCTGCCGAGGCCTCTGGCCGTGCCCCGTATCGGCTGCTGCCGCGTGCTTTGAGAAAAGGATGCTCTTGCCACGGCTGGCTGTGGTGGCATTAGGTGTCAGGGACCAGCACGTAGCAAGTAATGCAGACGCAGCAGTGCAACACGTGGGTCAAACGCGTGCGTGCAAAACCTTCCCAGCGCTGCTTAGGAAAAAAACCCCCTATCTCCTGATGGTAGACCTAATGTAGGAGTAGAACCATGGGGGAGTGCCATGCCAGGGAGCTGACTGCAGAGACAGGGCCAGCCAGAGCCACAGAGTCCCTGCGAGGTACCCTGGAAGGGAAGGCAGGAGTGATGGATGGTCTGAGGACTGGGATACACAGGGCCATTAGGCAACACAGGAGTGAGAAAATGCATCGCATGCTGTCGAGGCAGCGGGGGGAAATGCAGTATGTTTAGGAGTTGGCTTGGAGCAAGGTTGTGGAGAACATATGTGGCTGCTGGAGAGTGCAAGGCAGATGTGACTGGGGAGCATATGGGCCATCGCTCTTGGGCTGGGGGGCAAGGCTGTGGTCAAAGACATACAGTTTTCCAGCTGTGTCAGTTCATTGGGATAAATAAAGTAATAATGTGTACTAATTAATACATGAATTATAGCAACAAGTCAATTCTAGTGCTACAGAAGATCTAGGGAGAAAGAAATTAAAAAAAAAAAAAAAAAGGCAGAAGAAAAGGATGATACTTCAGATTCTCTCAAAACCTCCCCCTGCTCGGCCTCTCCAGCAGCCTCCCAGCCCAGAGCACCGCTCCCCACGTGCTTACCAGCATGCACCCCCAGCTTCACCCTCTCCTTCCTGGGATCCTTCATTCCCCGCTTCCAGGGGAGCTGTAGGAGAGAGCTGCCTTCTCCCCTCTCCTGGCCAGGCATGCAAGGGAAGGGGTGGGACACAAGGGGGCACAGCTGGTTGCAGTTGCTGGGGGATCATTTCTCCTCCTCCTCCTCCTCCTCCTCCT
>NW_009207585.1:3039-37720 GCF_000690835.1 Fulmarus glacialis
CCTTCTCCAGACGGTGTTGGCTGCCTGAGAGGAGGGAAAGGGCGAAACCTCCAAGCTGCCCAAGCAGCCTCACTGGGCTGCTCTCCTTTGGGGCTGGCATTAGGAAAGGTGCCCAACGACGGCATCCCCCTAATCCTAGCATCTCATTATGTCTTTCTTCCCCGCAGGTCCCACACTCACTCACTCCTTTCTTCTTTTTCCCTTCTTTTATTGCCAGCCCTTCAAGCTGGGCCTTTTGCCAGTCCTTGCCTCCCCAAGGGCAGCTACGCCACTTTTCCAGGACCTGCTGTTTCATTCTCCCACCTCTTTCCTATCCCTGTTTACCCTGGTTCCTCCACTCTGTTTTGTGCCACGGGGTTCTGCCTTCCTTGATAATTAGACATTTCCACTGTTCATCAAAATAATTAGGCTCTAAAGCATTCCTCGAAGGTTTTGAATTGAATCAATGCACCATTTGCCATTGATCTTCTCTGACGCTAGCATTTTCCCACGCACAAGGCAATGAAGAACGAGAGCCAGGTGGGTGACGCGGAGACACCGTTCGGTCACAAGCAATGCCGCTGCCTCGTCTGCCGCTCCCGGCTGCGGCACTGCCGCCAGAAACCCCAACAGGGGAGGGGGCGGTTAGAGTGGGGAGGATTACAGCACAGAGAATTCTAATAACGCCAAACCAAACTCCCTGGCAACACCATTTTTTTGGTCAGAAATTGTAGAAATGGAGGAATTAACGCTTGTAAGGGCTGCAAACGTTCCCAGCGTGAAACTCCAGGTGCACCCGCCCAGGGACAGCTGCTCCTCAGGGGCGGACGTTTCTGCCATGCTAGGAAGCGCTCCTGGGGACAGACCGTCGATGGATGGAGCGTGTCCATCAGAGGGGCCAGAGCAAGGCTGATGACAAGTGATTTTTTACGCATTGCTTTATCAGAGCGAACAGAGAAATTGTTTATAAGTTTTGGTAATTTTCCTTTTAATGGCGTCATGGTTGAACTCCAGTAGGCAGCTAAGAAACGTCCGCAGGGCAGGCCAAAGCGTCTGCACCAGCAAACTTTAAGCTTTTGCACTTTAAGCGCAAAGCAAGTGCTCTGTGATGTCTTTGCATTCGAAATTCAGCGGTGTATCCATCTACTCTGGGCAGCTACAACTGCATAATGGTAAACTGCAATTCCAGTTCGTATATCGGTAATTATAACAGTATTTACATAAAATATGAAGAAGTAGATGGCTTGACAATACTTTTTTGTTTGTTTAAGAGTTCTGAAGCATTCTTGAGAGGCATCTTGGACAATGAAGAAAGAAGTTTTCAAACTAAAGAGGAATTTGTGGAAATTTTCGCAAAGCGTCAGGCTCCAAAGTATTTAGATCAGAATAGTCTTGTCAAAACCGGTAAAACTCTAACTCACTTCTTTTAAATCAGAGGTTGTTCAGTGTTAAAGTGCCAATGTAAAAAGTGAAAAAACCCAGTATTTTTGAAACATGTTCGTTAAGTAAAAATAAATAGCTTAATGTTAGAGTTCTAAAAGCAAAATTTAATAAATTAATATATGCATGCCAGATAAAAATACAAAATTACAATTGAAATAGCAATAATAATAAAGGAACACTGCTCAGCATTGCAGATTTCACTGCAACCACCATAAACATCATGGAGAATTACTTAAAGTAACATTTAAAGTACACATTTTGTTTCTGTTAAAAACAAATTACTATATGATGAAAAAACTGAAAGAAACCCAAGAAGAAATCAGCCCCCAAAAGTGGCAGAGAACGTATGAAATGTCAATAAACTGCCAGAGGCTCCATTTCACATAAGTCGGCCTTCTTTTTAGTATCAGAAACCAATTACATAGAACATAAAAGCAAATTCACAACAGGTTTACACGGAGAAACATGCTGAATTACAATCACAAACTATCCAGAACAAAGATGCTGCACCAGTTCAGTTGTTTTCTTCATGGAATGAGTCTCACCAGAACAGGGAGAACAGGGAGCAAATCATGCAACAGCTTTAGGCTTTTTGTTTTTTATTTTAACATGATAAACACCCAGGATTACTAGTACTGGAAAGTATGTGTTAACCTTTTTCAACATCAGCTGAATGGCACTACAGAAACGACAAAGAGTTCCTTCATTTTTATCCTGAATACATCGAAAGCTCTAGCAAATATGGAATTCAGTGACAAGAGCCATTAAATTACTTTAAAATATTCCTTCATCCATAGAACACTGTTGCTTCCTTTTTTATTACAAAACCCCCAAAATACTCAAAATAAAATGTCTTCATTTTTTATAAGCATCTCCACCACAAGTCTCTGATAACGGATGTCATTCAACGCAGCCATCGCATCCAGTTCTGGCGCTCTCATAAGAGTTGGTCCAAAAACTATGCCCAGATTCTCTGCACTCATCAGATTTTCCTTTTCATGGAGCGTTACTCTGTAAAAAAAGGACAGTGTTTTTCACATTCCTGCGATGCCAAACTATGTCTGCATATGCTTGAAAACCTGGGAAACTGGACAGAAATGTTTGCCTCTCCCCAAAGCCTGGGAGAGGCTGCCGTTTCCTCCTACCACGCACACAGACCACGTTTCCTTGCAGGAGGGGTTGGTACTCCGCGGCGAGGGAGGGGGCTGAGGGGTGAATTCAGACAAATCGGAACAATTTTGCTTTTGCTCTTTACAGCGGCACCATTCGGAGGCCGTTCCTATGGGGAGCAGACCGTGTTTGTTATTACGTTAGCAGTTTTATGGTCACTAGAGATGTGCTATTGTGCCCACCCAGGTGGGATGCTGCCCAGGTTCCCCTGTGGCATGGCTCCACGTGGTCACACTGTGCCTCTCTCGTGTGTACGACCGCAGTGGGGATGAAACACATCACATGTGAATTCCCTGCCTTTAGGCACTACAGGCTAACCCTGCTAAGCTGTACGCCTGGTTCCTCTTCAAGACAAATTATGTCCTGTGGCGTGTACTCAAAAGAAAGTCAATCATCGCTTTGGCGCAGCTTTGAAACCGCCAGGGTCTCACTGTAACCTCATTTGCACGGCAGTCTGAGCAGGTCATTAAACCTGTGCTCTGACAGGCCCTCTTCCACCCTTCCCTCTTCTGGGGTCCTTAGCAGCTGCCAGACAGCCGAGCCCCCAGCTCCGGGAAGCCTCCCGCCGCCTGGTTCCCATCTGCAGAGGAGGAGGAGGCGGGGAGGCCACGTTTTGCTGCTCCGCAGGAATCCGACCTGCTCCAAGCTGTGGGCTGAGGCCCTGCTGCGGGGCAGCTTTGCAGGCCACCTCCAGAAATGTAATTTGCCCAAGAATTAGACCTGCAGCAGAGGCACTGCTGGGGCTATTGCAGAAAAAATGTCTGCTCAGCAAATGCCAGAATGGTCACTGCTGCCCAACCGCGATGGGCTCCAGGGTCATGGGATGGTACGTGATGTGGGCTCAGGGGCAGCTTGTGCTCTCCTGTGCTGCTCTGCCTCAGCGTGGAGAACATAGGGTCCCGCTCGGGGGGGGCGGGAGGAGGACAGCCTGCCTGGGGTATCCTGACACTGAGTGCGCCCATCGCTGCTGCCCACTGCAACGGATGCAGCAGACACAAACGTGCCTCGAACCCTAAGCTTCTACCTTGGTTTATCCTGGTGAATTGCTTCGCTCAAGAAAACAAATTTAGATTATGCAAATGTTTTAATACACACTATGGTTTAAAGAATCCATAAGGATTCTCAGAAACAACTAAGAATCCAGGGACAGCAACTGAAAAAGTCTGGCTACATTATTTCTCTTTTCACCACTATGGCATCTTGCGTTGCACGAAGAAATCCTTTGGTATATAGAAAAAAATTTCAAGATTTTTCTTCCTTCTTTTCCCCTTCTGCCTTAATTTTCATTTTGAAACAAATCAGACTGATGTTTCCAAGCTGCTGTGTCTTCAGTTTGTATTTATTCCAGATAAAGGAGCTACGTCTGACTACCTGAACTCAGCAGCAAGACAACAGCCTGTCGAGCACCACAACTCTTTTTAGCAAATGTATTAAGTTCAAAAATGAGTGAATTTTGTCACCCTTCTACCTTATCATTCAGCTATACCAGAAATATGATGTGCAAAAGCAACTTGCTAACTACAGCAGCAACAGCTGCTCTCGAACAGGGTAAGGAAAAATTAACTTCACACTTCACAAGCAGTAAGGTGGATTTTTTTTGTTCCCAAGTCTCTCATCCCTGTGTCTGTTCTAAAACATCCATTAGAAATGTCATTGAAATAAATGGACAAATCAGGCAGAAGCCTTGCAGCTGAATTTTGCCTGAGGCACTCAGCAGAGTTGACATATTCCTACTTGTAGAACTATAAAAGGAAAATAAAAATAAAAGAGCTTAAAATAAAGTCTTTTTCTAAGGAAAGGGAATGATTCTTATATATTGACAGTAAGTTCATGTTACTTGAGAAACTAAAATGGATACCCTAAATGCCACATTGATTTTTTCCCTACTTTCCTGAAAGAAATAGAACCTGTGCTGTTGTACTGGATATTCATCTGTCAGTCCCTCTGTGACAATTTTTCAGCCTACTGACTGAAACTTCAGTCATATCTGGGGGAGAAGGAGAAACCTCAGACGGAATTTGTGCTCCTACGTTTTTGAGAAGGTGGCAGGTGGAATGAGGGGCTCTACGCTGATGAGGAATGACTGGCAGACCTCACCAGACGTCTGGCCGGAGGGCCAATTAACACTTTGCCTAATCAGCGTCAGCTCAAGCCTAGTGTGTGTCATCTTTTTTAGGGTGTCAGGGATGACCAGAAAAAGCAGGGATGACCAGGGATGAGCAGAAAAAGACACTGATCTATAGCCATTAAGCTGTATTAGTTCCTTGCCCAGGAAGTGACTTATTACTCCTACGGGTGCTAAAGGCTTTTTTTGCCATAAATATTCACTGTAATCTTAAATGTAGTGCAAATTTGTTAAGGCAGGTGACTTTTGTGCTTCAAAACTCTGTTTTTTTGACTTATGTCCTTCAAGTACTTCGTGAGTGCTTTAAGTGGGATAAAAACCAGTGTTTGGGTATTCGCTGTTGTGCAGACTATAATTCCCTGCTGCAGTCCATCTCCAGGATTTGGTGGGTCTTGCCCAGACTTTTCTGGAGGTCCTAACATGGTCTTTGCTAAAAATGAGTTTAGCTTAGAGTTCTCTCCAGCTAGCCCACCTTACCTCTTCAGATGTGCCATGAGATACCGTAATGTTTCACAGTGTGCAGGCGGCAGCAGTTTCAGCGCCTCATGGAGAATTTCCAGCTGTTCATCCGGATCGGTGGTTTCTGAAACACAGAAGTTCAACTGTCACCACGTATACAGCCAGAATCCGTGCACAGAAGAACAGGAACGGTGGCCTGCAGAGGAGATAGGGTCTCACAGCTCTGCTGGATTACTGATTTCCAGAACCTCTCCAAGCCTTATAGTGGAAGATTTGGCTGTCCAAAGAGGTACTTAGAGCACAGTCAGGGTGTGATTGGTTTTGGACAAAGAAAACTCCCCAAAGCAAACTGCAATCCACTGAAAGATTCCCTGCAGCCTACTAAAAAAACCTCCCCTGGCAATCCTTGCTGACTGGACTAGTTTTGCACAAATACAGCAGAAGGTACTGGGAACTTTGCCATCAGCATCTTTGGCTGTGTCCACACTCCTTGGAAAGAGCTTTCTCCAGAGGAGCGGTAAGCCCAGCATCCGGCCCTTGTTTTCTACCCACGGCTACCTCACACCTTTCCAGGTGTGGCTGGTGTGACTGCTACACTGCAGAGGTGCTGCAGGCAGCCAGGACACTTGAGAGAGATGTTCCAGCTGGGCGTACTGCTGTGCTTGCAGACTCACTGTCTGCGAGGCCAGCCTTGAAGGTGGCTTTAGGATGAGCGCTTATCAGCTTGTAAAAACACTCAAAATGGACACCTCTAGAAATAGATGACTTCTTATCTTATTTCTAAACATTTTCATTAATCACCTTCTTTCTGGCAACACAAAACCAACAGACTTTAAATGTCACTGTCAAGTACTAGGGATTCATGCAAGACATAAAAAGCAATGTAATCCGTAATGTGTGATGAAAAGGAAGCATTCCTGGTGACAAAGGCTGAGAAAAATTTAACCATGATCACGTAGCACCACATGGTCATGTCATAACGTGCAGTGCGTATTTACTTCTGCAATCCTTACTAAATAGGGCAAGGAGGGTAAGATGGGACAGCTACTAAATCAATAGGCAAGTACTGCACAAAAAGAAGAAGAAAAGGATGAGAATGAAAACTAGGAGGAAAATGCGTTATACTTACTTGCAGACTCTATAAACTTTGGGTAGGCATCATACGTGATGAGTGGAATTGGCAAATCCCTGAAGTACAGTTTAAGTGCACCAGTGATAATATTGATATCTTCATACATATTCACAGAAATATCAGCTTTTTCCCCATCTGTGTAGAGAAGGCACTAACATTAAAGCCTTGGAATGTAAACAGATGTAAAACAGCATTCAAAAGAAAAATAGTAACTTGCTTAAGCAAACATTATTAAAAAGGACACAACTACAGATTTTGGCTTTTATAAGCAAAACAGAGAGGTACTGGACTGTGAAGTTCATCATTTCGGGGTGAAAACCTCAAGCATTTTATAAAGAAACCTATCCTTTCTTCGTTTCAAATGATCATAAAAATTGCAGGGTTTTTTTGGGGGAAAAAACCTGCCGGCCTGATCTAGCAGTATCTATCTTGCAGAAATGTGTGGAAGTTTAGCTATTTCTGAACACATTGCGTTGCCAAACACCGCATTTGTCAGCACTGAATGAGAAACCAGGGGAGTCTGGGAAAAAAAGAAAGAAAACCAACTTAGTCCACAGCCTCCTCATTTTATAGGAAAAACATGTGTTCACCATTTAGCTACAGCGTACTACCTACTCCTGACCGCAGCGGACACAGATCCAGAACTTGGCTTCTCCAGCGTATCCCCGCCCTGCTAACGCTGCAGAGGAGGCAGATGTTGTCTGAATAGGTCCAGTCCCCCGGAAAAACAGGAGAGTGAGTTTCCAGCACGGATTTTGGCCTTCATTTCTACTGGGATAAGGGGACTGCAGCTGGAAAGCCTTTAATTTTCCCACTGCCTTTTCTCAGAGAGAAGGGTTTGTTCTCATTGACCTTTCAGACTGTAATAATTCAAACTTTGTTTGCACGATTGTATTCATCTTATTATTTTGGAGCCTTCATCCAGAAAGATGGATTTAAGTTGCACAGCCCTCTTAAGGTACTTCACCACCCGCCCTCTACCCCTCCCCCACCCCCCAGAGCGTAGTTTTACTTGCAAACTAGGGCAGTAGTTCAGAAAGCTTTGTCCTTTCCTATGCACATCATTACCGAAACACAGATACTGATGGAAGGAGAAAAGTAGATTTTGGTAATAAAGGCCAAAGTGAAGCTGATAATGCTTTTCTGATGGGGAGACTCCCCTTCTGCTAGCACAGCCGGCGGACTCCTTCAGCCCACTGATGCAGCGGAGCACGAGACAGACAGGCGCTGAGCAGAAAAACTGTGTATATTTAATACACCAGCACAAAGTTCCAGCAGGCAGGAAAGACTGTACCTCTGTCAAATGCCATTTTGACATCTTCAATGAGATCACTAAATCCTGAGACTCTGTATAGTCCTTCGGAATTCAGACCTACAATGAACATTTTAACAAGATTAAAATTAGTCTTAATTTACAGTTTCCTTCCACCCAGTTCTTCCCTTGCCAGGTTCTTCATTTAACGCAGAAAAAGCAGGCATGTTTTAAAAGCCTTATCAGGCTTTTCTTTCAGAATGAAATCTTACCCTGCCCTTTTAACCCTGACCCTTGCATTAGCTGCCTTGTTATATCAGCACTAAATTATGTTTATACAAACGATTTCAGAGCTGAAGAAACATATTAAACCAATTACAACTGATTTAAAAAAAACCAAAATTAGCATACTTGATGTTCAGTCATTATTTCAGAATGAAAACAAATACTGTAATTCTAGAAAAGGATACTCAGTGTGGGGTAGGGGAAGTGGCAAGAGGAAACTCATCAATACTAACTGCCTTTTTTTAGCACATTCACTTAATTTTTTAAATAAAAATATTACTGGAAAGATAGGTGCCAATATATAACTATAAAGCAGTAATTGTCCATTAAGCAATTTCTAGCAGAATCTATAAAAATTATAAATGGGTATGAACCACGAAATAATGTAAAGTATAATATTAGCTGGGCAGCGTAATTGGCAGTCATAAAATGTCTTGTGCAAATCTGTTTTGAGCAATCATACATTCAGCAGAAACCCAGATGACCCAGATCAATCTAAACGGATTATCAGTAAAGCAACAAAAGTCCATTAACTATGCCTTACCTCTAGATTCAATTTCCCTAATGCACATGTCGACTACCATTGGTCTCTTAGTGAAGTGTGCTTTTACTAGCGTTGTAAGGTCACAGCTGTACACTTTTTTGACATGCTTCAGGTCTGGCTTGCAGTCATTTGGGACCATCTTGGAACATTGCTTGTGCACATTTAAACCACAATCTGAGAGAAAAATGAAAAGACAATTAAGCTGGTGTTTGGTGAAAATGTGTGTCCTGAGGTCAGTACTGCGGAGTGTACGACCAGCTCCTGCAGGATCTGACCTGATCTCGCAACTACTACTTCTGTTGAGACGTCTCAACCATCACATGCACGAGGTAGGGACAGACCTGAAGACAGACAGATTTTCTACCCAAGACATTTCTTCTGTCCCTAGGAGACTTGACACAAAGTGACAAACTTTCCACGTGTTTTTTCGAATCAGGATCTAAGGGTCAATTCTGTTCCCCATCGCTATTATATATGTTGCTATCACGATCTAAACTTTCTTCCCAAGTTGCTGTGGATTTCCTAACACTTACAGTTTTAATGTAGTGCTGGAGTGTGGCACTTGGACACCTCCTGGAGAATATGAAGGTCAGGACTGGGTCTCAGGAGCGCACGTTGGCAAGGCAGCCCCGAGATCTGAACCACTTCAGGGACCCCTACGCTCTTGCCAGGTGTGGCAGCCCTCCCACAGCATTGCTAGTGACAGGGCCCACTCCCCAGCTGGGAGGGGAGCTGAAAAGCAGACGCAGGGGTCACCAAGCTGGTTGGTGGTTTCTTGCTACCGAGCAGTTTACAAAGGACTTTGCTAAGTCACAGCGGCTGCAATGCTGATGCCGTTTCACAGGGTGTTTCTGAAACAAAGTGTTGGCAAGCACCAAAACAATTCTGTTTACTTTAAAAATGACTTAGGGAAAAGTTGTTGTGGTTTTTTTTAAAACATAAACAAACAACACCACAGCTTTATTGTAAACATACTGAGAATGAGATTTAGTTTAAGTGAAACTTAATTGAAATCAGATTACAAAAAAATGTTTCTTCTACCCAAAACCATTCAAAAACGTAATACTCAGGGTTTGGGGAAAAAAAATCTCGGAAAACACCACCAACTATACAGTGAAGATGGGAAGAGCAATACAGTCCCCTTTAAGCTAAGCACACGCTTCAGCCAACACTACCAGGCAGCCTCCCGCACTGCCTGGGGCGCAGGGCAGCCCCCTGTGACTCCATTTTCACTGCCATTCCTCCTGTTTCGCAATGGAGACTCACAGGTGCTTGTGAAGAAATAGCAACCAGCAAGAAAGGCGGCACTTCGCAGTCAGGGTGTTTGCCATGCTCTGACGTGCACTCGGTATACACCGAGACTCCAGTTCTGCAAGCGTTTCTCTATGTTGCTGCATTACCATATGGAGTCCCCTGGATTTCTGTAGAATTAAGGGATGTAGGAGCTTGAAGGATCAATGCCTTGATGAAAAACTGTACTTTCCTCTCCCACTGCAGTACTGAGTATCTGTCTATATATTCTCCTCCTATTTCATACCAATACTTGTATTTTCATTAATGCTCCATAGATTATTTGACTTCGTTCTTTCCAAAACAGTAAACCCCAGAATTCATCGCTAAGTTTAATTTCCACTAAGCCAGCTGCAGCCTGCTGCTAAAAGCACTTTGTTTACTTAACAGGCCTGTAAAGCAACCAGCTTTGTCACTTAGGATCCTCTGTAAAACATCCAAGCTCTGGTTGCAATTAAAGTTCGGCATGTCACCTTCAATCACTCAAAACTCGCACAGATCCCGATCCAGATGAAATGGTTGATTAAAATTCTCTTTAGCTATTTCTGTGCAGGAGCGACCCCCTTCCTTGCGAGGAGCGGTTAACGTGCAAGACAGGGAGCTGTGAATGCTGAATCTCCCACCTGGTTGTGATTCTGGGCTGCGAACCCCACCTTGCGCAAAGCCACGCGATGCGACACCCGGCCCCCCGCAAACAAGCGGTACCGCCGGGGGTACCGTGGGGCCCAGCCTGGTCAGCCTCCGTCGCTTGCTTTGACCCACAGCCCTTTCCTGGGCTCGCCCCAGAAGCTGCTCGTCACAGCTGGCTGTCCCGGGGCCCCAGGCGGTGGCAGGCTCAACTGGTGTCCCTCCAGGCGTGGAGAAGTTCAGTTTGGTCACTTGGGTTCCTTCGGTGTTTGCTCTGTTGCCTCATTTGTGACAGAGAGGGGATAGTGACAGCCAAAGCACTTGCCTTCCCCTGACCATTTATCTAAACCCCGCATTTAACCAAGTGCTCTAAGACCCCTAGTTGGAAGGTGCCTGACCACACAACCTCTCCACGCACAGCACCCACCCTACCTGCGGTTCTGGGGTGCGGAACGAAGAAACTCTGAGCACGCCAGCCAGTGCAGGCATGGGGAGCTCCACCTACGCTTCAAATATCTATCACCAGCGCTACCTTTTCTTTGAACTTTGAGAAATCAGGTCCCTCCGTGCTTTAAATAGGGAACCCAAATTCACTGGAAACATGTGACCTAAATCCGTTAGTGTCTCAGTGCTTCAGCTGAGCTGTAACATGGGAAGGAGAAGCCATTCTTGCCTCCTCTGGGTCTTGTAGAAACAGATTCATTAAATGTTTGTGGAAATACAGAGGAGAAATTACTCATCTTTGGTGTAAGGTTTGAATGCTGCACCATTAATAAGACCAATGGCTACACTTTTAACAAGACGACAAAATACTGAGTAGGTATTATTAAGCAAGTACCATCCATTCTGCTTTCAGAAGAAGGATGAAGTTGTGAAGTAAAAATAATAAGTAGCCAAATAATTAGAGGCAACATCTTAACGCACACACAGAAGGGAAGCAAAGTAAGACCACATAGGAAATCTTAATTCTTGATTTCCTTTATTTCGAAACCCTAACTTTGCAATAATAGTATTTACAAATGCAAATATAATTATTACACATAGAATTCCTGCAATTGCTGCAAGAAGCACCTATTCCAACATGTGCAAAACGGTCTAGCATGTCTGTCAAAAATGATGTCTACAAGACTGGAATGGCAGCGTCTCGCTCATGAGAACTCACTAGCAATTTTGTCAGTGCGAATTAGCTGCTTCACACAGACAGCAATACAGCTCAGAGTTATGTTTCTGAGAATCCAAGGATAACTAAGACTAAAATATACAAAAAAAAGGAAAACCATGCTTCCAAGTATCTTATACTTCACTTAAACAATTATCACATTCACGGAGATCATCCTAATTATACTTATATACAAGAAAGTTTCGTTTCATTTCATTAAAATATCTAATTTACAGAGATGTTTTCAATGTGAAAATCTTGCTTCTGAAAATAATTGTGTTATTGCTAATCCCACAGATTCAAATGGGCTTTGGATCTGACCTCATTAATAACAGAATAATAATTACAAATGCAAAAGTCAATTTTCCTCCTCGCTCATTTGTTTTTCCTTTGCGTTTGATTAGACTTTATGTACCATCCCACTGCTTAAGGGCTTACAAACACTCCTGAGAAACATTTAAAACCTAGAAATATTTCAGATACTTAATGCTTAGAAAATGCATGAGCACCAGGTTCAATATTATTGGGCTGTGTGGTATCCTCCTAGCAACCAAGGCCCTTTTACCTCTTAAGTAAGTGTAGGAGAGCACCTCGCTTTAGCAATTCTGCATCAATATATACTTCTAGAGGATTTCAGTGAATTTGCAACAGAAAAATTGTATTTTTTCCAATAAAGAAGCCAATACTCACCAGCACCATGCTTCTTACCAGGTGGGCCCCTCTCCTGAGCTAACAATACTTTGTGAAAGGCAGCACAGCCATGGCTCAGTCACCAGCCTCTGGTTCAGGTGATAACCAGAGCCACGCATGGATGAAGGACGACCGTCTGTCTTGCTAACTCCAACAAGGTAAAAGGCACACGAGGAGGTCAGCCCTCCTCTCCACTGAGCACTGGGAATGTGCCAACCTTCTACTCTATACTCAGCTTACTTGTTAGTACTAAAAGACAGGAATTACGCTGCAAATTGCATATTATTAAATAAAAATGCCCTCTGTTCTCATTGCAGATGCTTCATGAATGCTTTGAAACCCATTATTTTAGAATCAACTAGGAAGGAACAAGAAAGCCGAGTCCTGAATCTCTGTCAGTTGCCACGTGGTGAAGCTTTAGGACTGCTTGCCTTGTTCACACATGAGCTTCATGATTTGGCTGGGTTTGTTAAGACCAAGAGGATTCAATTGATTTCAAATTTATGATCTATTTACATTTGGTTATATCAAAATAAATCCAGAATAGCTAAGCTGGCGTTAGCAGCTTTACTCCAGATCTAAAGTAACCAGGAGCCTTATCTGTTTCTTACAGAAGTTCATCAGAGCTTATCTGCTGGCTGGCTATACAAATTGGAGAGAAAAATCCCCTTAATGCATCGCATCTGCTGATAAATCCTATAATAATACAGGACAGATTTTGAAGATGCAGTCATGAACCCTTGCAGGTCAATAGGAAAACTTCTGCTGACTTCAGTTAACCAGAATTTCACCTTATACAGAGATGATTTGTCAGGACTAGAATTGTGAGTCTCGCATACTATTCCTTGTCACAGTGCTGTCAAACTGTAGCCACCTTTCAAACATACCAAATGTGACCAAAAAAATGCAGTCATGAATTCAAGAGTTTATAGGAAGTTTGGAAATTTAGGAAAAAAAAAAAAAGAGTAATTTTAGATGACAGGTTTAAAAGTCTGTGATAAGCTGCCCTGACTTTAATAGCATATTGGTCTAGGAGTTCAGGTAGGCTGTGACATGACTTCTATGAGAGGTATTAAATTTAAAACCAGCTTGACAATATACTTTCCTATGATACCTAGAAAAAGGTTTGGTAGTGTTTTAGAAACAGCTAATACTGATGTTAGTCCACTGGGCTGAAAGAACAAATAACATGTTCATATTAATGCATAAGCAGAGCCAAAAGATGTATGTACATTATTACCACCCCATGAGCACACATTATAAATATTTGCAGAGACTAAAATATACTCAGCTGTCGCTTTTTGTTATACTGCTGATTTGATTTTAGTCAGTTTTTGATTTCCTTCGGTTTATGATTTACTGGCTAACATGGCTGCTGATCACGCTCCATTGGAACGATACCGTATGCTACATACATCACTCTAATTATATTTTTGAATTACCCCAAAGAAAATTTATGCATTTGTCACTCTGAGGAGCAGCTTTAAGAGCTAAAAGGTAGATTTACATTATCTGCAAAAAGTTCTGAAAGACTCTGCAGAGGTTTATGGTAAGCGTGGGAGGGTGGGAAGCACGGAGCTGGGGCGCTGGCACCACGCGTTGCCTTGGGCAGGTCCACTGCAGTACCTGCCAGATGGGATAACACCGCTGCCTTTGATAAGCTGACATACGAAGACGACAGGTTCTACACAAGCACAAAATATTGGCTTTGTTACTTTTGCAAGGGTGAAAAGGTTAGAAAGGAATTTGCTCTCATAAATCAACCATGAGCTAGTAGCTTTCCTTTAATAATTTAATGCTCTTTTCTGTAGCAGAGGAGGCAATGCTTTCTATTCCCTCAGATGCAATGTGTGCAAACACGCACGTGAATGTAGCAACCCCACTGGCCTCATGTGCTGCACTCTGTGCTTCCAAGCACAAGGCAGGGGGCTGCCATGAAGGTCTGCCCTCTTCCTCCTCCTCGGCAAAGCTGTTCCAGCCCGGGTGGCAACGCTGGAGCTGCTACACTGCCTTATGTACATGCCATTTGTTAACGTGCAATGCACATCTGGAAGCAACCTTGGGCCCAGCAGAGTCTTAAGCCACTTTATTAAGCAGCGCCATGGCAAAAATTGCTTCCAAACATATGTGTATGCTCCCCCAAACCTGCTGTCATCCATACTACTATATCATGCACTGTAGGGTACATTATTCTTTAGGAAGGAATTTCTAGAGGCAGCTAGTTACGGGGCAACAAAATTACCCAATACTACAGAAAAATCAGGGCTTATGAAACAAAAAGAAAAAAAGCCCATCCAACAAGCCAATCCCCCCTTATCCCAAATCAAAAGAACACATAGGTCTGTGCCTCCAAAAGCTGGTTGGAAAACACAGGTGAAATGTTCTTTCAGCAGAACACGTTTGGTGGTGATGGTTTTATTTTATGGAAGTTTTGAAAGATCACAGACAGTTTGTTCAAAAACTTCGCTGGCTTCCTGCCACGACACCTGCCTACCTCCTCGACAGCTCCCCTGATGGGCCGCTGGCTTGCTCAAGGCTTCCAGGTCTGTGTGGGCTTGGAGATAAAGCTGCCTGTAGGACTTACAGTTTCAAGAATATATAGCTCCAGAATAGCTTCCCCATGGGAACGGCTCTGAAGCAAGGCTCCGCTGCCTGATTAGCATTTCAAAATTTTGGAGCTCATTCCTCACAGGAACACCACCAGATCCTGAGCTGGTGGAACAGCCTGTTAGGCAGCGCGCATCTCCTTCAACAGCATCACCACCTGCCTGAGGTGGGCTGGGACTGTTCTCCAAACAGCCCTGACCTCTGTGGCTTTGATTTGCTCTTGTCCCCTTTTCAGGCTGACTGTCCATGCCCTACACGGCCAGGGAAACAAGCAGAATCTGGGTACACATATCAGAAGAAACTTGGATATGTTTTTAAGGTACAGGTGTGGGCAGAATGGGAGCTTATCGTGACTGAGGCATGCAAATACCTTGAGAGCACACCTTGCCTTCCCCTTTGCTGAGTTACTGTCACAAGAGCATCAGTCGTTTCTTCCAGGCACTAAAAGCACAAGCATTGTGCCTGCACAACTAATGCCCGAAGATGGGCAGGCTCCTTTGTGGTCTCCTTCATCCTTGCACACCAGTGGAGCAACATAGGGTTGTCCAACACAAGGGATTTAATAGCAAGGCAAAAAAAACAGCAAAGGAAATGGGGCAGTTGGACATTTTTCAATTGCTGGAGAAGGAAACGGATGAAATGGGGAAATTAAACACTTAAGCAGTAATTCACAAAACAATCCTGCTTTAAGACTGTACTTTAACTTTTCTGAAAACAAACTCCTGGGGCTTACTGCAGACAGGGCTGGCAGCAATATTGCTTGGGCTTAGCCAGTGGCAGCTGGTTGCCCCCACACCGATAGTTCAGCTGCGAGTTTATTTCTATCAGTTCTTCAGAGAGAAGTTACCTACTCCAAGGGAAACAAAAGAGAGGCAACTGCTACATGGGTGGCAGGCTGAGATAGTTCAGAGCAAATCTATCAAGGCAGCAGAAATGGTGCTCCACATACAGCCTCAGAGGGTGGTGCTGCCTGGTGTTACAAGGAGCGGCCCAAAACACTATCAAAAGCATCTAGTGAAATAAGGTCAAAAAAATTATCTTTTCTTTAAGATAAGCTAATTAATGCTCTTAAACCAGCCTGTTCCAAAAAATCTTCTGATTAAATCACTTATTCATCACGAACAACAAGTAAAAGGGTACAGAGGAAGGAACAGATTATACAGTAACTTAAACAGTTCTGATGGGCTGGGGAAGGGGACAGGACACACGCAGCAGCTTGACAAGTCTACCAGTCTGCTTGTCTACATGTCTACTCAGATAGTGCACTAACAGCATCGTTAATGCCATGCTCGAGTCTCTGATAACACACACTATTCTCCACTAATGCTACCAGGTGTTACGTGTTTGTATCATTCATAAAATGAACTCCCTGGCGCTTATCTGCAAATTTTCTTTTGATGTTGTTATAGTTTCTCTCCTGAACGCATTCTGGGCAACGGGATGAGCCCTGTGAGCACAGGGGAGCCTTACATAGGAGGAACGTAATTAAGAATACATTTTTCATGCACTGGATTTTGAGCTGGGGTAAACTCTTGTTAGGTTCTGCTGAGCTTCACTGTTTACACAAGCTGGTGGCATTGTAATTTCAAACACTTCTTCAGTCATTTCTACTTATGGCAAAAGCCTGCAGGAAAGCACATTGGAGATGGAGCACACCATCAGAAAAGGCAAATTCCTTGCATACAGATGAGTCTTCATCTCACAAAAATTTTAAGGGCCTGTGGCTAGGATGCAAAAATTGGAAGCACAACCCTCCGAGGCAGTAGGGCAGATGTCTATTATAAGGATTCACTCTAAGGAAGCAAATCTGTCTTTAAAGAAGTTGATGGAGTAAAGATCAAATTTCAGAGAATAAAATTTAAGGAAAAATAAATTATTCCTCTTTTGCTCTGGATATACCACCACCAGAAGTCAGACTAAGTCCACCAATTCATTTCCTACAGAATCCAAATCCTGGACATCACCCTAGGTCTTAATTTTGAAAGATGATAAAGTTTTCCCATGTTTGGTGGCTTGCATTAATCCCGAAACCTCTGTAGTCAAGATGACAGCCAGCATCTTTCTTCAACCAATAACCATCCTTCAAGTGGCAAACACAGTGCCTACATTTACCTCTCATCTTTATCAAAGGGAAAAGATGTCTGCCAAGATGGGGAACCCATCTTCCAGGGGTTAATCATACATGAGTGTACCTGACAAAATATTGAACACACTCAAGGATGTATTTTGGTGGAGAGGGACACGTTCAGTCATACTGGGCTGCACCAAAGCATGAGTCAAGGCAGTTCAAGTTGCTAAGGCATCCTCATTGGTTGCTACGCCATGTGTTTGGTTCTGGTTCATTATTTTTCAAAGGAGTGGCTTGTTTGTGTAACAAAAACTAATCTATCAGCCATTAGAAATAAAGTTCCACTTTTTCCTCCTGCTCCTCCTTCTCTCTTCTGAAATGGATGACACTTATCTTTGTTGTCCTGACTGTCCCATACTTCTCTTCTTGCATGTTTTTGTGCTTCTGCAGAGTAGAGGATTTAAAATGGTTGAGAGTAGCCCATGCAGTAATCCATTTGTATTTGTTAAACTTATCACTTCTGTACAGCAAATAGAGTCCTCCTGAGATGTGCAACTGCTATAAAAAGCAAATGCTTTAAAAAGTATAAAATTACATATGATCAGTGCAGTTTTGCTCATAGGTATCTTCAATAAAATGATTATACAGACCACAAAACAGATTTTGTGGATTTCCCTGAAGTGGCATTGAACCCCATTTGAATGCAAGTGGGCTGCCTCCTGCTAAAAGCTGTAATTTTTTTTGAAGTACGAACCTATTCTGAAAAGCAATGGCCTCATGTGGCTCCTTGTTTACTGTGCCTCATTGTTTCCATATTAAAATGGCCCAGTTCAGAAGCAAAATGACCACTTTAAAAAAAAAAAAAACAGAACACCAAAACCCGCTAAGACCCCTCCACTGTATCTGTGCACCTCTGACGTGCCTCCGACATGCCCAGATCTGTACAGCTTCTGGCTCTGACGGCTCGTATAGCCTCAGCTGACAGGAGCAGGTAGACACTGCTGCAGATGAGGCACAGAAAGAAACTGCGAAGCTCAACTGTTTGGATGAAACAACACAGGACTAAAACAAATTAAAAAATCCAGCCAAATGAACTCTCACCAAACAAACAACATTCCAACCCCACAACACAGGCTAAGCCCTCCTCTGCTGATTTGCAAAACAACAAAACAAAACCCAAAGCAAAAAATCCTACTGTGAATAGCTGTTTCTTACCTAGTTCCCATTTTTATTCTTGCCGATGTCCTATACATCGCTCCACCACAGCAGCTCCGCTACCTGAGGACATGAACCCTTAGCTTAAGTCAGCGCAAGGCAGACCGCGGAACTGCTGAGCCTGTCCTGCCATGTCCATCTCTGGGGGGCTCTGCCTGGAGTCCCTCTCCCCTACCCAGCCGCTGCTTTCTATGAAATTTGTGAGAATAAAATCATCTGGGACGCCCCTAGTTCTCTGTCAGCTATCGCTGAGGTTGGCTGGTGGCTAAATGCTAGCCTTGTGGCGAGGGGAGGGCAAGCAAGGTGGGTTGGCTGCAACCCATGCCCTCGGGAAAGCCCGACTCTCCTGCTCCTCAACCCCAAGCAAGCCACATTGCGGACACCAGACCTGCCAGGCTGAGGAAGCGCTGCTCGGCAGCCTCGCCACCGCACGGCTCCTCACCTGCTCCTCCCTGCACCCCGGCTGCACGTCAGCAGCTCGCCTGGTCGTGCCCAACGACCCTGAGCATGGCCCAAGAAACCTCAGCCTCCCCCTGCCCCAACCCCTTGCTGATGCTTCAGCAAGCAAGTGCAGTCATACAACGTGGGATTTTAAAATATAAATAAGATCATAAAAATTACTTACATCGAAGCTACCGACACCGATGTGAAACCCTACACAAGACAGAAAGCCCTAATTATAGTTTCTGAACCTATGAAGTCATCTAATACACATATGTTCCTCCACACTGCAAGGAGGAAAAAAAGACGACATGCAGTACTTATTACCATCCCCATAAGGAGGAAATAAAAGCAGACTTTGGATGTTTTTGGAAACTCATAATTTAGAAAAATCTGCATAAAACCAAAAAATCAGCTCTACTTTAGTTACAAAAAAAAAAAAAAAGGCAGTACAAAATCATAACACTTTGGGTTTAATTCTAAAAGCAGTATTATCTGTTCATTCCAGTGCCATGTAGCATTGCGAGCCTTCATACTGTTCGTTTTTATTGATTTTCTGGATCAAAGCTACTTAACATAAATCTGAAAATACTTGGTATTTCTCCTAAATGCCAAAACTGAGGAATCTACCTCACACAAGGAAGGAAGATGGCACACTTACTGGCTCATGTGTCATCAAAAAATGAACACTGTAATCAGAAAACAATTCAAGAACAAAATCAGGCTTCCTCTTTCTCTTCTAGCACTGTATAACCTGTGCAAAATCAACAGCAGTAAAAAGTAGTAACAACATTCATAAGCGAAGGACATGGCTGCAACCCTAAATACTTACTAGGGGAACACTTAGGGAAAATACTGAGAAAGAAAATGCCGTTTTTACATAATCATCACTTAAAACAGAGCTGCACACTCTAATACATCCTGGACAGTGCAGAGTCTCTTGGTAAGGACAGAATATTGCATTCAAATAATTACAGGAGAAGGATTTTAAAATATTTCAATCACACTGGCTATAAATTATTTTTACATTATTTTGCAGTTCTGTGATAAAAAGCCATCTTATTTGCTTGAGACAGGATTTCAGAAAGCTTTAGACAGAGCAGATTTTCTTAAATTAGCTTGAAAATTCAGTTTCCAGGGCAACATATGCAGGTCTTCATACATCAACATTTCTTTGCACCACTTTTATAAATGTGGTTGCCTGCTAGAATGTCATAAAATACTTTTTAAATACAGTAAACTATTTTGATCACTTTGATCCTTTTTGCCTTTGAAAAAAGCTGACTGTCCTTTCTTTTCAGAAGAATCATATCAATAAAACTGTCAAATTGTTTTACGTCGGAGAGGCTTTATCCCAGAAATGCCTGCAGTGACACCCATGCGTGTAATACATGTCTACCAGCACCTGAATGTTTATGTAACATTTCAGTACGCATCGCCTATTCATCATCCCTTTTCTTACTTTCTTAAAGTAGGAGACGTGACTTACGGTCTGTGGCACATTGGGAGTCTGCTGGCTTATATGTAAAGTTAACCTGAATGCCTGTTTCACAGCAGCAGTGTGAAATTTGCTGATCACCCACCTTGCACATCAAGACCCTCAGTGAGTTTCTCACACCTACTAATACATACAAGTGTTATAAAAGAAACAAAGCTAACAACACATCTATCTATTTTCTCCTCCATTCTGAAAGGGGGAAAAAATAAATCCCTTAATTATCATTTCCCCTCAGTGAGCGCTTTAGAGGTGCTCTGCATCGCTGCAGTGATGTTAGTGAAACAGGTACCTGAAACCATCAGCAGTAGAGTGGATACGTTTCCTTCTTCGATTTTAAGAGGGGCCAGATCAGACCCTTGCCACGCAGTATTATCGGTGGAGCAGGCAGCACGTTAAATTGTTACAACATTAGGGCTGTCTTAGGAAAAGAAGACTGAATGACTGTTACCTGCACATTTTACTCCCTGAGCAATGAGGCCCCACATAAAGTTGGCGCAGTATTCACACCAGTGCGGGCCCCTGAACGTGTGCACCTGGAAGACAGCAGCAGAAAGGAAAATTACAGAAAATGACCCAATTATTTCACAGACATCAATATCAATGTGTCTAAACAAGGCAGAATTCCTCTTCTTCGAAGGCACCACATGCAGTTGCTGGAAGCTTCCCTTTATCACCGCAGGAAAGAAAGAAATATAAGAAAGATTTAACCGCCAAGACTCTTGCAGACCTATGGGAAACGGGAGCTCTCCATACCGAGCCGTCCGGAGCAGCAGAACCGGGTCTGGGGGGTCTGCTCCCAGACCATGTGGGGTAGAGGAGCGATGGCAGGTCGCAGTCCTTCTCCCGCCTCCCTCTCGGCATCCCTCCGTCTGGGCAGGATTTTAGCCACGAGGCGAGGCTTTTGCAGCGACTGTGCAAGAGTTCACCCCTCAATTTAAAACATCTTCTGCTTTGCCCTCCCCTCATAAGGTACTGTGTGAAATGCATAGGGGGCTGCAAGATTTCGCCTCGGGTGGAGAGAGTCCTGCCAGGCAAAAATACCAGTGCTACACAGAAATACTGCAAACGCACTTAGGGGCTTTCCAGTTTAGAGTAACTCTAAAAGGAAATTATTCTCTTCAGACTAATGCTAGATATTGAAAATCCAAATAAATCTAGTAAATGGAAACAAGAATCCACTGAACCAGGAAAAAAATTCAAAGCTAAGGAAGAAAAAAACCAATGCTGCTTTCAATCCTGGCTCACATGCTTGTTACAAATCCTGCAGCCACCATTAGCTGCTTCTGATTTTATTCTGATAAAGTCCCTGCTGAAGGAAACCACAGGTTTCTTTGCAGAAAAATTAATTACTTCCTTAGCCAGTGTAAAAGGCTTCGAGCCTCTACATAGAATAGACAGGCTGACAAAAAAAAAAAAATCAGCAACTGGTGATCATAAAGAAATGAAATTTGTAGTGAAATGTAATAAAAATGCTTTAGGCTTAAGTCACTCAGTTCTCCAGAGCTGAGCTCCATACTGAGCGGGTATGAGAGCAGGCAGTAACCTGACGCACGTGCACTGCCCGGTCGGATCAGCGTGGAGCAGCAGAGAGAAGGAGCTGGCCGAAACGCGCGTGCCTGACATCCACACAGGGCTCTGGTTACAAACAGCAAAACACGAAGTGGCCTGACTGAGGTGGTGAGCAGCCCCTGTGCCGCTGATTTAACTAGCAGCTGGATCCCGGGCGACACTTACCTCAAACAAGTGACAACCCCGAGCAGCACCCAGCAATTCAGACCACGTTTCGGTTTTGGCTACGGGAAGGTGTGCAGCCTCCTGGGCGCTTGCTGCCCACGAAGCAGCAGTGAGGTAGATCGCTGTATTAGTCTGGAAAGTTACTCTAGAATTCACCAAGTAATTCACAGGTGCATCTGTGCTAAGCTAGGCTTATAATCGCCTCTAGCTCTGTGCTGCTGAGCATCCCTGGAGGCAGTGTAAAGGTGTGAAGCGCCATGTTCTCCCAGCGCTGGCACAGGCTGCCTCCCGCCCGCCATGCTAGGTGCCGTCCGCACCTGCTCCCACGCACCTTTTGAAGGTGCGATGTGCTCCACGAGCCCCCTTCTCCCTACAGCTCCAGCTGACTTCTACAGCAAACGATGACAAGACTGTCGGCAGCTGTAGTCTCCATTTTCTTTTCTCCTCCCACCACAAAGAGATTTTTCACACCTTCCTCTCCGTTACCCACCTGCACTACCCACATCCTCTTGGCTTTCTTCCTCAGCCTTGTGTTTTTTTCTAGGTCTTTGGCAGCTTTCCCTTCCAAGAATAAGCACATTCTAATATTCTCAAGCAAAACGCTGTGCTTTAATGCCTGCAGGACTAACAGAACTTTTTCAGGGGGAAAAAGAAAAGCTTCTTTTCAGTCACCATCTTTTTTTTTTGTCAAAGGAGCATTGCCCCCAAAACACTTATTTAAAATATTTGTCAAAATTTCTGTTGAGGAAAATGGGGAAAAAAAAACCCAACACCAGCTCAAAAGTTTGAGCAAAAAATAATCTTTTTTCAGAATCCTTTTCAGTTTTATAAGAGTTTTGTTTTTTTTTTTTAGTATCTCTGATTGTAAAGGAGGGAGAATTTTGTCTTGTTCCTTGAAATGCTGACATTTTGACTCCTTTCTTCAGGCAGAACAAGAACAAATTCCGACACATTAATATTTCTTGCTAAATAAAAAGAATTACACTATCCTGTTCTTCTCCACTTGCTGATTTCAATTCATCAAATTCACTGAACGTGCCATTTGCTGAGGCGTTTCTAATGCTTTCCCTGGATTATGGGGTCCTATTCTGGCCTCTCCAGGGCCGTCTCCAGTGCCGATACTCACCAAACCTCAGGTGCCCAATCTCTACTGGGCTGTTGTTTCAGCAGCAGACATCCCTCCTTCTTGGCATCTTGCTCCCTACCATGGTCTGCACGTTTCCACCTCCTCTTGACTCTCCCTAGGAACTCTTCTGCAGGGTCTACCACATCCCAAATCTGCCACTCCAACCTTTTGCTTCCCTTCATTTATAGTTTTATTTTATTATGATGATTTTTTTAATGAGCTCAGTTTCTCTCATGTTTCTAATAACAATTATCCACCTAGATACAAAAATAAATTACCTTTCTGCTACAGCCAGTTCCCCTGACGTTATCCTGGCCCTCAGCTCACCCATCAGAGAATTTTACATGACTCATCAACTTAAAAATGACAAGGACAAAACAGACTTTCCTCTTCCCTACCAACACTGCATGTATTGGTCACCCTTCACAAGATCAAGATTGATTTTGCCCTTCAGGATCATTGTCTCAGCATCATTAGCACTGTTCTCTCGTCCCATGTGTCCAGGCTTCATCCCAATACTGAAATGCCTTTCCATATCATCAGTTAAGAAATTAACTTCTCTGGTAGAAGATTTATCCAGAGCCTGCTCAGCTTTACACTGCCCCATCCAAATTACTCTTTCTTATCCATTATTCTGATTGCAAACTCAAAACAAATTAAAAGCTGAGGGTAGGTTTTTCTATGTTCCATAATGCTCTACCTTGCTTCGTCCTTTATCTGACATGGAATAGGGAGGTTCTCTGGCAATATTAATTAAGAGGCCCAAAGGCTGTAGTGTCCTTCCGTCCCCGGTGCACACAACCCCGCAGGATCAGCTCTGAAGCCTCTTTTGGGGTTTCTAAGCGGTGCTGTCCTTCCCAGAGCTCAGTGGTGCCGGAGTGTTAATCTTCCCACTACCATGGAGCAGAACTGGATGTCTAACCCTGTGCTGGTCTGAATACACACCATCTCTGGAAATTAAATCAGACACTGTAAGTGATGCCAGAAAATAGCAAAAAATTGGTCTTCTGAGGTCAGAACAGCCTCTAATCCTGTTTCAACCTGCAGAGTGGGACCTGGCAGCATGCTAAAAAGAAACGCTTGCATCCCTTTGCTAGTTCCAGAGCCAGCACCTGCAAACAATACTGCATTTATTATATGACCCTGTTTAATATAGCATTCTGATTTTTATATTTAGTTCCCCATTCTAAAAATCTGCCAAGCGACTTGCTTGTTTGCAAAACTAAAACATGCTTTGCAGAAAAATTTCTGAAAACATACCCAGCAGAATCCCAGAGATCCTGACTTAAATTACAAGGGGTTTCTTTCCCCTTATAAAAAGAGCATCTGCCATACGCAGATTTTACTGTCTTATAAAATGTGAGAGAGCAGGATTGCCAACTGTGGCTTTATATCTCCCAACCTCTCCATTCTCACTACCGCCCCAAAAATCTTTTTCTCTTTCTTTCCATAAGGCTTCAACTGTGAGCGATTTTTTAAGCATGTGGAAAAAGGGTGAGCAGGAGAGCAAGATAAGCTGTTTTTAATCTTAATTTGTAAAATTCCAGGGGAAATACTCAATTTAAAAGATAAATCTAGATTATTTTAAAGGAAAATACCTGCTCCAAAAACTAGATAAAATCCTACTACTGAGCTGTCCTGCAAGTCTGAGGTAAGAGGAGAGCCTCACCTTGGGCTTACACCTAGGCATTTCTATTGTGAACTCTCCCGCAACATCAGCAAGGTACAATAAACATTTAACTGCTGTGATCTTATGTAGGAAGACAGTTTTTTGCTTAGGCTTGAAAGACATTTTCTTATACACAGGGAAACATAGCTTAACTCCTGTGATTATTAACTGTAAGTGTTATGGAATTTCATTTATTTTTGTTTTGCATTTAATTAAAATATTTCTTAGAAAAAGAAACAAAGTTTTAGGAGAACCAAATAAAAAATGATCCGGTGGCTCTGACAACAGATTTTACCACAAGCTGGGAACTCCTCAAGCAGATCTCCCACCATTATTTCTCAGGCTCTATAAAGGTCACTGTTGAAGTCAGTTACCCGTGTATCTCCTAACTCCACTTATTTTTTACGCTTTCGGTTTTTACTAGGCAGTTGTTCAGCTAGCCTTGATTGCTATCTGAAAACCAAGCATGAGCCAGCAGATAATTAGTATTTGTAACTGGGAGACTTACATTACATCACTTGTCAAGGCAGGGAGGAAGAGAATGAGGAAATATCAGCAAAGCGCTGTGCAAACATGGTGTGAAAGAACACGACGGATCAGCAAAGCCATTCCTGGGAAAAAAGCAAGGCTAGATCTGATAAACTATGGATATGCGAAATCAAGACCAAACACAGAAAACTGAAGTCTTTGTGACAGTGTACAAAAAAGCCTTCCCTGTTGAGAGGCTGCTGCCATGGTCTCCCTGGACGCCCGCTCCATCAGGACCCCTGCTCCGTACGGAGCAGCGTAGTTTCTTCCGTGGCCCTCCACACTGAACTGCTGGTGAGAATACTGGGTTTTGGAAAATCCAGGCACTACCATCTGTGTTGGGATGAAATATATCAACTTGAAAAAGGGTGGAAGAAACCACTGCTGATCTACCCTTTTGGGCTACCAGAGTCCTGCACTCTGGGTAGAAGCCTTGTTGGTGCTCGGGGAGGAGACCAAGCCGATGGGGACTGAATAAATGGTACACATCCAGCATTTGTACTGCTTGGTGCTCCAAAGGTACAGTTCTGCAGGGTATACTGTATTTCAAAGAAATTCCCAAGGATGACGGGACACTGCTGATGAAGTCTGTCAGCTCAGTGGTCCTAGCTGATTTGCAATTCCGTCAACTGAATTTTGCCTGTTGGGACTCTACCAAGCTTTTAATTGGATATGGAAGACATCGTAAGTCTCAATTAAAACGATGAACTCAACCTGTATTATTAATGTCTGTCTTCCCTGTCACAGTCGATTTTATCAGGCACTGAGTGTATCCATGTGTCCTGGTTTTGGCTGGGATAGAGTTAATGTTCTTCCTAGTAGCTGGTATAGTGCTGTGTTTTGGATTTAGGATGAGAATAGTGTTGATAACACACTGATATTTTAGTTGTGGCTGAGCAGTGCTTACACTAAGCCAAGGACTTTTCAGGTTCTCAAATTGCCGTGCCAGCGAGCAGGCTGGGGGTGTACAAGGAGCTGGGAGGGGACACAGCTGGGACAGCTGACCCCAACTGACCAAAGGGATATTCCAGACCATATGACGTCATGCTCAGCATATAAAGCTGGGGGAAGAAGAAGGAAGGGGGGAGACGTTCGGAGTGATGGCGTTTGTCTTCCCAAGTAACCGTTATGCATGCTGGCGCCCTGCTTTCCTGGAGATGGCTGAACACCTGCCTGCTGATGGGAAGTAGTGAATGAATTCCTTGTTTTGCTTTGCTTGAGTGTGCGGCTTTTGTTTTACTTATTGAAGTGCCTTTATCTCAACCCACGAGTTTTCTCATTTTCACTCTTCCAGTTCTCTCCCCCATCCCACCGGGGGGGGAGTGAGCGAGCAGCTGTGTGGTGCTTAGTTGCCGGCTGGGATTAAACCACGACACCATGTTGGCACGCAACAGGCATGCCCTTTTCATCCATCCCTGGTCCAGGCAGAGATTGCCTGGATGTGAAGAGTACAGAGATAACAGTGAGAAAGTCAATTGACTCAACTATCAGTTTGGGCAATGATTCAATTTAATCATTGCATATATTACAATGATTAGATAGTGCCTCTAAAACAAGGGTCTCAAGCACTCCCAATATTCCAGTACATGATATTCCTCCTGTGAGGCAAATATTACTGCTGATGAGTAATCTAAGAAGCAAAAAGACTGCCATGACAACCCACACGGCAGAGCTGTATCTGCAAGATAATCGCTTTCATGCAAAGGTGTAACAGAAATGACAGTAACTGAGACCATTGGAACATACCTTCTCCAAAACGAGAGCTGACTTTGCCTAGACCAGCTGGGATGTTAACGGTGGGGAGCCAGTCTGGGACCACCCCAATGACTTTGTCCAGCAGCTCTTGAGAGGAGAGATGCTGGCTGAATGCTGCATGGTTCAGAGCGTGGAGTATAAATAGCATCGTTACTGCCAGTGGGTACACTGACACGAACGTTAAGCAGGCAAACCTTCCTCCAGGTCCTCACCCACTCGGAGCCAGAAGCGCTGTCATGTCTTGTTTACTTTCTGGTTTGTGCTGATCATGTCAGCAGAGATGGGAACAACTGGAAATTGCAGTTAGGTTGTCCTGCTTTTTTTGCTTATAAATTCAGTGAAAATGGCCACCTTTCTTTCAGGATGGAATAGCAGATTTTCTTTAAATTGGTATCTAGAAACTGGAACACTGTCCATTTTATTCCAGGCCCAAGTTACTTGATACCTGTATCCATGCAAAAAATTCTGAAACTAGAGGTGAAAACTGAATAAAATCCTTAAAATTAAAATTGTATATATACACATACTATATACACTATATGTAATGATGTAAATATATATGTAATGATGTAAATAGATTACAAAACCCTAAGAGATTCCTAAAGAAACGCTTTTGCAATGATGCTAAGGCTAATTTGGAGGAAAAGCTGTTGATGATGAGAAAGCATGACCTGCGCTACATGCTCCTTGAGGCAAACTCCCAGTCCTCCCCAGCAGAGCATTTCTAAGCTTCACCACAGACATGAGCTGGTCCGTTCTTGGGGCTGTCCACATGGAAGACTCACAGGATCCACATCTGGGGACTAATAAAACTACTGATGTGATGGGAAGGAATTACAGCTTCAATAAATTAAGGATTTAGAAAAAACGTTTTGTTTTTTTGGGGGGTTTTGTTTTTTTTAAAAACAGAGGCAAAGCTTGAATTCAGGGACTAGCACTAAGAAACCAGAAAGCGTTAAATAATACTGTGCTGTTTGAAATCTGCTTTGGAAAAGCCCTGGCTTTTCCAAAAAAGTAAAAGTAACATTAAATAAATACCTTAGGAGACTAAAATCCATCAATGCCTGAAAGTTTTTCTGGCTTGAACTGTCTTATAATGCACTATGAGTTTCAGAAGCAACAACATAGAGCTGATGAGATCTTCTCAGAAATTTTGTGGAAGTTTTTCTCCAGTTTTGTTCTCCAGATATCCCTGCCTTTGAACATTTTTTTCCCTCAAGTACTAGGACTCTAAAAGAAACATCAAATTTCCTGAGGTTTTCTTATCAGAGACTCTCCCTGGGGACTGTGCTAGAGGCACCCAGCTCCTTTTCTGAATATTCATTTGAGTGCAGTGACTCACTTAAAGATGTTTTGACAATATGTTCAGTGCCAGGTCCGTACCTAATAAAAAATCAGCATCCTCTTTTCAGTGGAGCTAGACCCCAAATCGGCATCTGCCCCAGTTTTTAGAAGATCAGAAATAAAAACGAGTTCATGTTAGAAGTCACAGAAAAATGGCTCTGCTTAATATAGTAAGAGTTTGTTATAGTTTCTGGTCTTTTCGCAGTATTTCTTCTGCACTTTCCATCTCCTCATTTCCCAGTATTTAGGCACGGCTTTGCTGAGCAGCTCTTGTTAGAATAATAAGATTTAGCATGGAAGCTATTTGCTATGACTTTTTACACTAGCAAAGCACCTAGCACAGATGCAATTACACTGGTAAAATCTGGGCCAGGGCCAGGTTAGCTTATTTGTTTCAAAGAAGCAGTACACATTTCACCGGCTGAGTAATTCTTGTTAAAATCAGCAGCCTCTCCATTAAAGAGATGCTTGAGTCTGTCTATACTGGCAAAGCCTTTCCAGTAGAGACTGGTCCTCACCTGAGTCCTCACTTTTGTGCACATTTAAGGCTATATTCTATCCCCAGTTATTTCTGGAAAAGCACGATGTCTCTGCTCTGGAGCTCCTCGTTGGGCCTTTCAAATGGTTCACCCTCAAAGAGAAAGCCAGGACGTTGCTTCAGTCAAGGAGGGAGATGAAGAATCTCAACAAACAAGACTCATTAGCATCTCTGCTGACTTGGCTTAAGCAACCGTGGAAAAACATCTCTCCTCTCTGGAAGAAGTGTTGGCTTGAAAGGGAATTATGTTCTGAATGTTCATCGATTCACCAAGCAGCCTTGCAACTGTTATTTATTACAATTAATTGACTCTGCAGTCTCAGGCATTAGTAAGGCATGACTAAGAAACAGCATGACAGTACCAAATACTGCACAGAAAGATAGCAAAAAAGTCTTCTGGGGACACATCTATTTTGTAAAGAGCAAGAGAGAAATGAGACAATATCCTAGGGAAAAATGATGCATGGAAACACAGATTTCAGTCCAGCTCTGACAGGCACGGACACCTTCTTGCTTCAGTGAAGCACCACAGCACTAATCTAGGCAGAAGACTGGTTTTATGCCTTGGACTATCGGCAGTTACGAAACACCTGCAGAGTGCTCTGCTGGCTCAAGTCATCAGGAGCCAGAGGTGTCTGAAGGAATATACATAACCAGCCAAGGGAGCTAAGAATTCCCGAGGGCCCATGAGTCACACAAGCTGGAGGCGAGTAAAGACCTTTAAGGTGTTTTGTCCAGGCTTATTTTAAATTTGCCAAGTGAAGGGGAGGTTATTGCACTGACTAACAAGTTTCACTACCCAGGAGATTTCTTGCTGTTAATCTCAAATTTTCCTTTTCCTCTTCCTTTTAAGCTATCATCCCATAACTCCCAGCTAATGCTCCTCTTCCATGACTGCCCTCCTTGCCATTAGCATTTTTCAAGCGTAGTTTTACTGTTTTCTCCAACCCCACACAAACAGCAGGCAAAGGAGCGAGGTCAGTGCCCAAGTCCAAAGCATGGCACCAGGTGGGGAGGAGGTGCAGAAGATGTTCCACGTCAGGTAGGGATGTACTCAGGGCAGAAGGTACCTCACTAGGCATATCTTTTTTTTTTTTTTTTTTTTTTAAGCAAAAAACTATGGGATGTAGGGGGGAGATACAGAGATGAGGAGGTGCAAAGAGGGAACGTCCGGAGGACTGAGCAAGGGGAATCCTGTGTGTTTAGTACCCTAACAAAACCTGCCTCACCAGAGAGAGAAGAGATGGGGTAGCCTTAAACCCAACTCAGATTCCCCTGCTGTGTAAGTCCTTTGGCCTAAAGCCCACCTCACACATCCCAACCCAGAGCTCCCCCTGAACGTTTCAATAACCAACCCAGAACGTTTCAATCCACATGGCACTTTGCCACAGACTCCTTTTCCCCTCAAATTTGATGTTCCTGCTGCTGCCTGAAGCTCCTCCTTCACCTGCCTGCCCAGGCGGTGCCCAGCTGCTTCCTCCCCTTAAAATTATTGAATAGATCAGATATCAGCTAGGTAAGAAATCGTATTTTAATTTACAAGCGATCACAGCTCCTGCATTTTGGGGACAAGATAAGCAAATACGAGATTTATAAGGGACAGCATTCTTCTTGGTAGAGTCCAGCTGTAGAATAAATTTATGGGAACAATCAGGTATAAATCTACACTGTCCACTTCTGTGAAATGTTACAGAACTTTCCCCTATGATAAAGCTTCTTTTTGTAAGAAGATAACACCACTGGCTTCAGCTACGCTTCTTATCAGCACTTCAAAGAGCCCCCCACAGATCTCTCAGAGCTTCCAAATAGAAGATGCTATTGTTCATCTACATTGGGTGGAAGAACGAACTTGACATCCATCACACACACACGTCCATATAGATATGTGTGTACCAGAGAGTGTGGGGAGATTTCTTCCCCATAATGGGTAAGAAACTGAAAGACAGGAAAAGCCTTTCTGTGAAAGAAGGTGCGGCTGAAATTTTGAGGATGGTGAAATGACTGTCCTGATTTGGTCTGATGATTCATTTTACAAGAGATCTCATTCGGTGTGCTGGATTTCAGAAAAGCAGAGTATACAGAGGGAAAGCAACAGAAATCAAATATGCAAATAGACAGACCCAATCAAGTTACACTCACAGTCCTAGCTCACCTTCAAATCCCATTATTCAATTAGAGCTAAATAATTAGAGCTGTGTCAAACAATGTAGATCTCTTTTAGCTGATATAATTAAATAAATAGGAAATGAATCTTTTATGTTAGATTTCTAGAGAGGAACACAGAAATATTAATTGAAAACTTTTTATAAATTAGAAAAAGCCCAAATACGCTTAAAAAATAAAATATTTTTAAAACCTAGCTCTCATCCTGAGAAATAGGCATTAAAAACTCAGTCAGATCTGACATTTATAAGTCATCATCCCTTTCTTTACTTAGGGAGATTAATTTAAGAGAATTCAGCCACTCTGTATTTGCATTTGAGATGTGCTCATGAGAGACCAGACCTCCCCAGTCAAGAGAATATTATGGAGCTGGAGGAGATCATTACAGGCCAGCTCTGCCAGCACAGCTCCCTGTCATCCCAGCTAGCCAGCCTGCTCACTTCAGGCAGGAGACAACTCACATTCCAGCAGATTTAAATAAGATTAAAACCTTTCAAAAACCCAGCCGTGTCAGCACTCCTAGCAGAACTGCCTTTACATTCTTCTTTCAAACAACCCTCGGAGAAAAACATAGATTAATGGATTTATTCAGGAGACCTCTTGACAATTTAAGAGTTAAAAGCAGCTTTTATGTTCACCCCTTCCCTAGGCATCTGCAGTCCTGTAAGGACCATCACTATGCTGCTTCTCTGCCACTGTGTTCCTCTACCTGAGCTTTGCCGGAGGAACAGAGTCTGAGGGTCCAAACTCCACCTGTGTCCTCACCTACCCACCCCACAGGGACAGGGGGTGCAGGGTCAGAGGGAAAACTGAGGTCTCCTAACCTGTGGCCAAGCCTCTCGGGCATTTGCTAACCCCAGCCCGCCTCTGGAGCGGCTGCTGCTCTCTTCTTCCCCTCTCCAAGACAACAGCGCTAGTTGTTGTGCATTAATGATATTCCCCTTCTCCTCCCTCCGCTGGGATGTTCCAGCATTTCCAGTACAAAAGGATTTCTGAGACCCCTTCACTTCTGCAACCAGCAATGTGACTGATCAAAGAAGCAGCCAGGAGAGGGTAAGGGGTCCCTGTCTGCTGCCTCGTGCCTGTACAATGAAGAGAAGATTAGCCGCAGAAGTACAAAGCAGCGTGCACCCTCCTTTTTGCTGGTGGAGCCTCTGGGGACAGCAGTCACTGTTGGTTAGCTGAACTATATAAATTTGTTTCATTTCTGGGTTGTTTTTTCTTGTTTTGTTTCAAAAGTCTAGGTTCAAGACTCTGGGACTGACATTTCCTTCCTTCCCACGTGGGTGGCACATTCGCTGCTTGGCAGGCAACCTAGGAGACTTCTGCAGACATTTTAAATGATGACGTCTACACACGTGAGAAGAAAAATTTGACAGATGCAAGGAATGATAAAAGAGAGAAGCGCATGAGCTAACGATGGCCATTCATTTCAGATCCATAACACAATAATTATGAAGGGCTTATGGTTATTTTTTTAAAAATGGGACAGCGGCCACATTTAATGCTCTTGAACGCCAGCAGCATTCCTTCAGCGGGTAGGTTGGTTGCTGCACACCCTTTAAGGGGTAAGAGGCTTGTTCCCTTCTGCTTTTTTATAGCAAAAATTATCTGTGTAAGGCGACTCCAATTTCACTGACTTGAGAAAAGAGTTACTTCTCAAAGTACACTTTTCTAGCAACTGTGTATATAAAGAAACTATAGTACAACTATTATAAAGAAAACAATCTGTGTGGAAAGTTTGTGCTGTAGCTATGACCTTGGACCAGACCTGCAGTTTGTTTTTGAAAAAACACTGGAAAACTCACAGCTTCCAAACTTTCCAGAAACAGTTTCTGGAAGAAAAACAAATAAACAAACCCAAACGAATGAAAATCAGGTTATCCGAGTATTTTCAAAACAGATGTGTTTCAGGCTGTTAAAAGAAAGCAACTAAGGAATACAGATGTGCGCAAAATTAAATACATATTATCCTACATATACTGTAATACATGGAAAATCGCTATCTGCTGGCACCTGCAAGAATTATCTTCAAACTCTAAGGAACAAATATAAGTTGCAAGACATTTCAGATCTTTAGGACACCTCAGGAGCCTGTGAAAAAATGTTCTGCATTTAACTGACAGCCAGCAGGATTATTTTATGCCAAGCATTCACATTAAATACTTTTTTATATAACATTTTGTACGTGGTTTTCAAATTCATGCTTCATTGAAGAACTCAAGTCAAACAAAACATCCTGATCATATAAAGTTTCCAATTTTAGTGATTATCTGAACTCAAAAGCCAGAAGGTGGTTTAAATAAAATCAGATGGACAACAGATAAATATACATATGTGCACGCACGTGTACATTCACACATGCACATGCGTGTGATAGAAACCAAAACTGAAAATGAGAGACAATTAACATCCTTATAGCATCAGATGCCTGTATTATATTAATGATTTCCCCTTCTCCTAAAATAAATAAAAGCAAAAGCTACCTGGGGGGAAAAAACCACACATTAAAGATAAAATCTGGGCTTCAGGTACTATATATGAAGTTTGTACCGTCATCTACAGGAATTCAGTATAACATCAATTCATTTAGTCTTACAAATAAAGACTGCCTATTATGCAATGCATTTGACTGCCAAAAGGTTAAATTACTGAATCCTTACTGAACACTTATTACAGATACAGACACAGAACATGCATATGTTGTATTGACATGTATCTCTCTTACTAAAGAGCATCGTTTATTTAAAATAATTAAAGCAATAATTAGAAGCTACATAGAAGACTAAGTAAATTTTATTAAAACACAAGGTAGTTGCTAATGCCAGCAGCTCCAATAGTCTCATGGTATAAGCCATGCTGCTTTCAACACACTCAATTCATTAACAGAGGAGAAAAGCCAGAACTAAGGGAAATGCAGACCATCTGCTCCATCCAGATGCAGTAGAACATGCTTCTTACCTCCAAAGCTATTTACCAGTGACAAACGGAGATAAGATCAGTTTAATCCTCTAATCACAGATCTAGAAGATTTGTTGGCATCATATCATCGTAGGTAAAACTGAACTACACTCACTCGAATTGAAAGAAAACTTTGCCAGTTTTTCTCGCCTTCAGCATCTCTCTCGGTATAAGACAATTCTAAATAAAAGAGATAACCTAGGTACGGCAAATATTATTGAAACAAACACATGCACACAAGCGGTCAACAACAAAATCCTCGTTCTTCTGCTGATACGTTCTAAAGACGTCTAATTGATTTAACCGGCAATGAGATTTAATTGAAGCATTTATGTTCCCAGAAAGTCATAGTGTGCATATATATTATTTCCTTGCAACACGGGACCCATTTCAAAATAAAAACTATAGCCCCCGTGCCTTAAAAACAAATAAGCAGCATAATTTCTTACCTTGAAGTTATGAATCTTCTCGTATTTTGGAATATGTTCATTTTCTTTCAGAGTTGCTCTTCTGACAAGTGATGTCAACTGTGAATAAGCAAAGAGTTTAAGAGGTTGCCAGATTGTCACAGATGACTTCTGAGTACCCAGTTTCATCCCCAAGGCTGCTATCAATAAATCTTGTTGACGGCTCTCCTGCTTCGAGTTGTGCACCGCAGACTTATTCGCTTTGTGCCCCGGCCAGGACTCTCTGGACGGCATTTTGGAGCTGACGGGAAGGAGGAACAGCCCCCCGGACCGATCCGCGCCCTGTGCCTATCAGACCCGACGCGAAAAACCGAGAAGGACCATTTCGGGAACCTAAACTGCTCGGGAGGGCGGCGCGGCCATGGCAGGGCACTTGTTCACCGCGCGGCTAACTCAGCGAGGCGGGCTCCCC
>NW_009207586.1:0-7103 GCF_000690835.1 Fulmarus glacialis
TCAACCCATAAGTGTTCTCACTTTTACTCATCCGATTCTTTCCCCCATCCCACCAGGGGGGGATTGAGTGAACGGCTGTGTAGTGTTTAGCTGCCTGCTGGGTTAAACCATGACAGATATTTTGGACAATAAAGGCTAACAAAATCTTAACAAAGTTAGGAACCATTTTAATAGAGAAAATCACTGGCACCATGAGCTGAGGATTTTGGTGGTTCCTAAACAAAAGTGAAAAATCACAGAACGGTTGAGGTGGGAAGGGACCTCTGGAGGTCATCTGGTCCAACCCACCTGCTCAAACAGGGCCACATAGAGTCAGCTGTCCAGCACCATGTCCTGTTGGCTTCTGAATATCTCTAAGGATGGAGACTCCACAACTACTTTGGGTAGCCTGGACCAGTGCTCAGCTGCGCTCACAGTAAAAAAGCGTTTCCTGATATTCAGGGGGAACCTCCCATGTTTCAGTTTGTGCCCATTGCCTCTGGTCTTGTCACTGGAAAGAGCCCGGCTTCATCTTCTTTGCATCTTCAGCTATTTATACACATTGATAAGATCCCCCTGAGCCTTCTCTTCTCTAGGTTCAACAGTCCCAGTTCTCTTAGTGTTTCTTCATAGGAGAGATGCTCCAGTCCCTTCATCATCTTCATCGCACTCTCTCCAGTATGTCCATGTCTCTCTCATACTGAGGAGCCCAGAACAGGACAAAACACTCCAGGTGTGGCCTCACCAGTGGTGAGCAGAGGGGAGAGATCACCTCCCTCAATGTGCTGGCAAAACCTTAAAATGAAAAAAAAAGAAAAATGTTGACACAAATAAAAAAAATTTTCATAAGAATCAGAACTGAAGCCGAGTATTTTTTCTTTCACTAACCATGAATCTCTTCTAGACAACATGCTCGTTACAAAAATATCTTTGCAGAATAAACTGTGTTTTACATGCCTTACAAGATGTAACTAAATTTGTTACTAATGAAGGTTAAATTCAGCAGATCAAAATCCATATACTTGCTCATGTTTTCTCTGATTTGCAAAATTGCATCAAAAATTCTCTCCAAGTTGGGAGTTTTTTGATTTTTTTTGTTTGTTTGTTTTTAATTGTTATATCATGATCTGTTTACACGGAGAATGTACAAATATTAATGGCTAGGACTGCAGCACATCCAGTTCCACCTAGAATTAAGAAGTGTGAGTGTCACAACACCAGAAATAATCCTAGAGCAAGGCAGCATGGGAAACTTTTTAATCTTTCTAGATGTATATGCTATTTTGGACTACGTTTGTGTGTATTGCATTTACTGAACAATTGGGTCTCATCAAGTGCTTGCATATGCTCCAAGGGGTGGTTGTTGGGACAAAGGTCAAAGAACTTCTGTTTAAAAGATTTAGGCTGAGTGTAATGGCTTCAGCATGGAAACATGGAGGCTCTGTGGGGCTGGTGGCTGGTTACTTATTTATCATTCTCAGAATGGTCTAGAACTAAGGCTATATTCACATGTATTCAGCTGCATCTCTGCCTGTTTACAGTTTAGGGTGGGGGCCTGAATTTCCATAATATTGAGAATTCAAATCTGAGAAAGTTATTGGTGGTAGATACTGAGGACTTCAGAAAGCTAGATCAGTTGAAACTAAAGAAAGGATTTGCATAAGTGCCTGTTTACTAGGGAACATGACTGACACTGGCTCTTTGAAATTATTCCTTTTTTTTTTAAATTGTATCCAAAGTTTGAGAGGATAAGATATTAAATTTCATCTACTATGTGTAATGATAACCTCCTGTGCTTGAGCTATCTATATAACAACTTTTTACATAACAGCTTGAAATTAGTGACATTGTCAAACAGCTTTGGCACTAAACTGATATCTAGAAAACTTCAGTTCTATCTTCCTTGTAAACTAGTGCAGTCAGAGAAGTGGTTCATAATTAAAGATCAACAACCTGTTACAAAATTTTAATTTTTTTTTAAGAAAACTTTTTACTGGCATGGCAAAACATCAATCACATTTTTTTTTGGATGATTATCTAGCAAGGCTAAACATGTTAATTGTTCAAAATTTTAGCTGTCGCTTCATTTTTTCTTCAACAAGGGGAAAATACTGCCACTTTCTCTCCTGGAACATTCAAAATGAAGATATTTGCAAAGAAATGACAACCGTTAAAAGCAAAACAGAAATACCAGGTAGTGGAAGAATAATTTGAGTATAAGCAGATCAAGTTTAGGAAACAGTGAAAATTTCCCCTATTTAGATTGTTGGGCACAGCTATATCATGAAACGTGCTGCCATTTATCAGCTTAAAAACTCTGAGTATTTCTTTCAGAAAGAAAAATCTAGGGTGGTTATGTTTTTTTTCCTTTTTTTTTTTTTTTTTTTTTCTTTTTTAACCTGTGGCTTGAAAGAAAGCAACAGCAAGAATGAATTTCATGCTAGTAGACACTTTTAAGACTAGATTTAGCTGCAGTCACATTAGCTTAGATAATGGGAGAATTTTTCTTCATTGAAAATGCTCCCTGTCGCTTAAGAAGAACTCACTGAGGCAGCCTGCCATCTAGCTTTTTCACAGCAAAATAGGCTTGCAGACTGCAGATGAGAGACTCAGGAGCAGAGACAATTTTAACTTAGCCATCCCTAATTTATCTCAAGCTTTTTCAATTCATCTTCACTGCTCTACGCACACTGGAACACCAGATTGTCAACCCCTGGGAACAGAATGCAACCAGGGATCTAGAGAGCTGTCACATCCTGAGAAATATTTAAATTGTGCTGATTTTCTTCTGGAGTGCTGAGCAGAGGGAATGAAACTCTCCATCAAGTCATAGCTTTGCGGGCAATAGATCAGAGGATACTGCCAGTTTTTCTAATGGATTATTGTTATCGGGCAGGTTCTTCCTGAAGGTATGTAGTTACTCTCTCAATTCATTACCCACACTATTTATCAGGTAATGATCTAATGAACTAGTAATCCAGATACATTAAGAAAAATCTTAACTAAGTAATCTGTATTGATTGAATGATGGCACTTTATTGCAGCATGTTTGCAGGTAAAATACTCTGATCTACTTACTGTAGATATGTTGTACCTACTGCCAAATGCTTTGTCAGCAATCCCCCCAAGAAAAAGCAATCCCTAACCTTTAAACAAAAAAAGCAAAAATCCATTGTGCTACATATAACATTGCCTCAAGTTGATGCTGACTGTCCAGAGAATGTTGTTTTTCTGAAACAATGAATAACGAAGAGCAAAGTCATACTTCTGATTTTAGATTTGTTATAAGTGAATATTCATTTCGCAAAATATTTTCCAAACCTGCGTATGGGCAGAAGTCCCCTTAAAGTACTACAAATTAATTGTGGAGTTCGATATTTTCTTGTTTGCTCTGATGTTCTACCCTTTCATATGGGCAGTTAGGATATTTAATTCTGAAAATCTCTGATGTTACATATGTAACAGAAGCCTGTTGTTGCATCTGTACTGCCAGACTCCAGGAGCTTCTTAGTAAAGCATAACGATTGTATATCACAACAAGGGTTGTAAAAACAAAATCTGTAAAGAAGAATTTCTTGCCTTTTAAACTTTTGTGTTTAAATAAGAGTTATAGCATCTGTCTCCTAATCTGAAATGCTTACTGCATGTCTGTCAGTGTAGCTTGTGAGGCAGGCTGACCTAAAAATGAAAAATCTCTAAATTGCAGAAGCAGGCAGAGATTTTTGAACTATTCCAGGCGCGGGAGCTGCTGCAGATATGGAAAAAGCACTGCCACATTCAAGTTAAAGTTCTGGCCTTGTTTCAGTCCTGAGTTGACACTCTACCTGAGTACAAGCTCTGAGACTTGAACACAAAAAGACAAATGTACAGCTAAGCAAGAGTTAAGCCCTGGGGGAAAAAAAAAAAAAAAAAAAAAAAAAAAAATTTTTCCCTATATCTAAAAAAAAATTCTTACCTGTAGCTTCCTGTCCAGTGCACTTGCTTTGCTGCTGTCATGCTACCAAGAGTAAATGATGTATGAGCTTGTGTATGGTGTACTTGATAGTGCAGTGGAAACGCTGAACGGGATGTTTAGTCACAAGTGGCAGATATTTGTCATATTTTTTAAGATATTGGTGAAAGAAAGTAATATGATAGTAATAGGTAAAAAAGATAGGGGAAGAAGGAGATTTCAGAAGCCCGTAAGGGTTAAAATCAGTAAGTCTGAGATAAGAGCATTTTCTAGTGCATTTAACTTCCTCTATTTACGGAATATAATATTTTCAAGGCATTAATAATAAATTACGGCAGTATATGTTGCTCCTGTATGCAACACCTGAAAGTTCCTTTCCTCTAGAGCCTTGGAAAGGCTGAAGGAAAAAGAAGAGAGATTGATTCTGTCCCATTTCCAGTGAACTCTGTTAAAGTACTTCCTTTCCTATGGACCTCAGAAAGAATGAAGCAAAGAGGCTTTCATTAAACTCTCCCTAGAGTCTCCCACCATCAGCAAGCTATCATTTAAAGGAAGTATGCACACTAGCTGTGTTTTTCCCAATCTCCCAAGCTTCTTGTTTAAATATATAGAGCCCTTTTAACATGCTTCTGGATACCCATGGATATTTCAGCATTTTGTGCAATCACTTATGAATGTCACAGCCCAGGATGGTAATATGGGCATTTCTTATTATAGGTTGCTCATATGAAAACCTAACTTTTCCAGATCGGATTCCATTTTGTCTCCTTTGGGTCCAATTGTATGTTTCCTTTTAAATGTTGGGTTACTTAAAACACTAGCTAATTAAATATAATTGTTTCTGATATATGGCATTGGGAAGTAACCAATAGCAACATAACAATATCTTTGATTATCTTTTCTTCGAAGTAACATGAAACAAAACACATTAAAAAAGATTTAAATGGAAGGATAATATTAAATAATAGAAAATAAATTAATATCTTTATGTTCTATCTTCACCTTCACATTGTTATTTTTCTTTTTATCTGTGCAGTAACAGCTATGCCCCCTTCTCTTAATAGAGGTCTATTGTGTGCCCACATGTTATGCCATTTCCATCTGGAACTTTCTGCTGCCTTCTGAAATCTTTTTAGGCCATTTGTGTAAATAACTGTATTACAAAATGGGGTATAGCATAAATAGATGAAACTGTTCTGGGAAGGAAGAAAACTCAAGCACAAATTGTTTGTTATGGTGTTTAATCCATCCTCTTTGAAGTGTAGTCTTCTGCCTGTCCTGGTTCCACTGGTATTCCTGTTCCACTGTTAGTTTGCTATTCTTTCTTCTTTCCTATGTTAACAATTTCCTAAAAAAAAAAAAGGAAGTTAGTTTTCCACAGGAATTTACAGCAGTACAGCAAACTGACTTGTCTTGTTTACCTTCTTCAGCAGTCCTTAGCCAAGGACTTTGGTGCTCCACTTTGCTTGAGTAAGTAAGCTTAAGTGTTGACTGTATTCCTTCCTGCATATCTTCTTAGGTTCCACTCCTTGCTGTTCTGCTGTGTGCTAGACAAATCATAAAATCAAAAGATCAGTTTTGACTTTTTTCTGCAATGCTCTTGGTTTTCCCTTGTGCTTATTTAACAGCTGTTTGAGGTTGGAGTTTATTCTTCTCCCAGAGTGAGCCTCTAGAAGGTACAGATACTATGTAGAACTTGGTGCAAAAAAGGTACCTTATTACTTGTGTTATATTCTTCTTCCTTCTTACTTGTTTTATATTGGGGAATGTGTTTGTGGTAATTATACTTATTCTATACAGTGGATATAAATAACATCTCTTTGGGACTTTTGGGGAAAAAAAATAATTCATGACTGTTTGACATTATCTGTTCTTTGATCTCTAACAGGTAACTACTGGAAAAAATGCTTAGAAAAAGAAGGGCCTGGGTAACAATAGGATTTGCAAAACAAGAATGAAAGCTTTCAGGCAAAACCTGGATATTTCTAACATGAGGATGGGCTATGACCTTATTTGTTTCTTCCCTTTATATGTCTTTCTAGGTTTCAGGACTGACTTGTCACTATTTACAGCATTTATGAAGTGTATTCTTTTGTTTCAAGTGTATCTTTTACACAGACTGTTAGATAGACAACACATTTGATTGTGTAGTAATTCTGTTAAGACTTAGGTAGGTCTAATGACATACAGCAAATCTGTGTTTTCACACACATAATTTCACAATTTTGAGTAAGCAAGAGTGAAAAGATGGTTTCCCTGGAGAATCATATCTGGTTATTGTAAAGCACATCAAGAAATAAGGGTGGAAAGAACATGGAAAGAACATACAAAGCTAGTTCACATTTACAAAGCTGTCTTATTTTGGTTGAAATGCTTCAGCACATTCTCAAACTGTGATCGAGCTTCTTAAACCGTGGGTTACCCTGCCTAGCTACATGTAGAAGTCCAAGGCCTCACATAAGTCCTGTCGTATCTTCCAGCCCCTTAGTTCAGTTATGCAGAATATCTGAAATTTTAATAGACGTTGATATTTAAGCAACTGAGTAGATACTTGTTCATCTTTTTTTAAGGAAAAAAAAAAAGATAAATAAGTACCAGAATTCACTTCTTCTGCCTTACTCTGTCCCCGTCTCTTAAGAGAATTCAGATCAACTAAAAACACAAATAGACAAAGTTTACAGTCCAAAGTAGCTGGTGTTTCTGTTGAAAGTCACGTAGATCACAAAAATATTGACACGTCCATGATTAAATGAATTAATATTGCCTTTAGGGTAATATCTTTCAGATTATATATTTTTAAATAAGATTTTCTAACAGTGGATCTGAATTCCTTTGTTCTATGACTGACCTTAGTTTGATACAGTTTAAGCAAAGCATTTTGTCTTGAAAAGCTTCCAAAGATTTGGGGGTTTTTGTTGGTGCCCCCTGCCCCACTCCCCGCCCCCCAAATGATATGAAACCACATTTGAAAACCTATAATAACTACCTGTATTGCCTTTCTGGAAAGCCCTAATTTTAGAGTAGGAAAACTTGAAGACTTGTAAGCATATGGTTCAAGAATTATTTCAACTAAAGTTTTTGTTGTAGATTTTAGTCTTCTTTCTCCTTTCTATGCAGTAGAAAGTAAATATGCCTCAAAAAGTAAGAATGTTATACCCTTAATATTTTTTTT
>NW_009207587.1:0-533 GCF_000690835.1 Fulmarus glacialis
GGCAGCAGGTCCTGTTGCATGTCGGTCCCGTCAGTACAACGCCTGCTCGCTGCGCAGGGTTATGCTGTTTCTGGGAAAGCACCGTTTCGGGGGGGCAGCCCTGTGCGGGGGGGTGGCATGGGGCACTGCAGTGGAGTGGGAAGGAGCAGGGGGCAGTGGGGGGGCAGCCCCACTCCTCCCGGGGTTTTGCTGGGCTCTGTGCCTGCTCTACACCAGCTGCGCGGGACAGTCCTGCACGTGGCTCGGCCATGCTGGCTCCAGCCCCGGGGTGCTCCTGGGGGATCCTGCACAGCTTTGGCTTGCGGGGGAGGCAGCAAGCCCAGCGCTGTGCTGGGCAGCGGCACGGCATGGCAATGGGATTTGGCGTACGCTGAGCCGTGCTGCGAGGCTGGCAGGGCAGAGCTCAGGCGGATGGGGCTGGGTACAAGCTTCCCGCAGCGTGGACATGGTTTTTGGCATGTGCCGTGCTGCGTGGCAGCGGAGGGGGGCCACCAGGCCAGTCACAAGGTTCCGGTGTCTCAGCGGGAGGCTGT
>NW_009207587.1:547-1592 GCF_000690835.1 Fulmarus glacialis
GGTGGCTGTACAGCAACCAGCTGGCCTGCCTGCCTCCGCAGCTTACGGTCTGCCCTGGGGATGCCCAGGCAGCCGGGCTCCGGTGTGCTGGCACTGTGCACTGGAGCAGACTTCAGGCATGAGGATGGTTAGTGCCGGTCAACCCCCGGACCCTGGCCCAAGGAAGGGGAGCCCAGGGCTCCTGCAGCCTCCACCCCCCTATCCCCAGCTCAGCCCTCCAGCCCAGCCTTTGAGGCATCAGGGGCTGTCAGCAGAAAGGGGTGTCCCCATCACCTCTCGCTTGCCTGGAGCAAAGGGGTGAACCTGGGGCAGCAGAGGCTGCAGGGCATGGGTGTGGGGAGGGATGGGGGAAGATGTGACCTTTCTCTGCCACATACCATGTCCCAAAGCCTTGCCAGGCAGCAGCGGGACATGTCGAGGTATCACATCGTTTGCAGCTGGAGCCTCCTACTCCCATTCCCCGAGCCGAATTGGTCCCTTGTGCCTCGTCCTGGGAACAACCTGCTTGGCAGGCAGGGTGAGTCCCAGCTGTGATGTGTGGGCTTGGGGCTCCTGTGCCTCCCAACTGTGGCCCTGACGCAGGGGCACCCGGCCTGCCCTGCAGCCAGCTGTCATGTGGCAGGGAGCTCCAGGCCTCCTCGGTCCCAGTCCTGTGTCCCCATGTGTGCCTTTATGTTCCGAAAGCTCTTGTACCCCCGCTGCAGTGGGCGGATACGTGAGTCACAGCATGTCCCAGCAGTGATGGAGGGCTCCCAGACTGCAGCACATCCCAGTGGGGCAAACGGCCTGGGGTCCCAGGGCGCCCAGCCCATGGCGAGCAGCCCCTAGAGCAGAGGTCATGTCCCCAGGGGTGCCGGAGAAAGGAAGGAGCTTTTCCCACAGCCGTGCTTGCAGGAGTGCCGGAGTCCTTCCTTCCCCCTGGGCACGAGGTGGACTTCATCCAGAGGCTGGAAGTTTTACAGCACGAAGGTGGCCAAGCCGTGGGGCCGCTGCCGGCCAGCTGCCTGCTCGGGAGCAGGAGCAGCGCTGAGGCTGGCGGCAGCCA
>NW_009207587.1:1608-1863 GCF_000690835.1 Fulmarus glacialis
CTCACAGGATAATTAACTCGTGCGGATCCTTTAAGTAAGAGCCACGAGTGGTAGATGATCTTCCCCTATTTAACGTCACAAATCCACATTCTTTATGGGATAGCAAATTAAGAAACTATGGGGGAAAAAAATCCCCAGCGTAAGCATCTTCCATGTAATAAAGCCCGGCTGGGCTGTAAATCTCCCCACGCAGCAGGGACAGCCCTGAGCTGCAGCAAGGCTCCCCTGCAGCCCTGCTGACAAATGTGCCCCCTG
>NW_009207588.1:0-30047 GCF_000690835.1 Fulmarus glacialis
GCCCAGCGGGAGCGGGTGGGTTTGGTTGCACGTTTCTCTGTCGAGCTCTTAACGTAGATTGCGAAACACGCGTTTTCGTCGTCTGGGCGGAGAATTCCGCCGTCCCGAGTGCCGAGCTGCCGGGTGCTGAGGGGAAAACTGCGTGGGCAGGCAGTGCGCGGCCCAGAGCACGCAGGGCAATTCAGGCCGCTAAAAAGTAGTAATATCTGTGTTTTTTCTTCCTTATCGAGTCGTTGATGTTAAGAGGTGTTTTCCTTTTGCAAGCAGTAAGCTCAACGGCCTTGTCGTTTAAGGCCTAATTTTGTGCAGCATAAAATCTAACATACCAATTCGTGAGGCAACAATAGAAAACAATGTATTAAGAAGCTTATTTTTTCCTAGGTTGGCAAATTTTCAGTTTCAGTTCTTCGAGTCAGAGTGTTTGGCTTTTTTTGAGATGAAGGATTTAAGTAACAACAGCTTTTGGGAGCACTTGCGTGAGCAGCTGCTTACCAGTGGAAGTGAGGGATGTAGAGTCCATATTTGTACTTAATTATTATGCGTTATACTTATGCCTAACACTGTTTGGTGGTGGAGTGGTAAAGTAGTCCTTCTCTGGATATTGTTTTTTCAAGTCCTGTTCAGTGGAAACAGGATAAGAATAGACTGAAGATCTTTATAATAACACTGAAATCGTTAAGGTATATTGTATCCTCTGTAACTCTGTGAAATGAATGCATTTTTGTTTATGGTAGATACAAATCTATGCATCTGTGTTCTGTGATTGTTTCTTGTCTTGAATGACGCTATATGAAAGGCTGTACCTTGCTTTCTGGTAATCATTAAGGTCATCTTCTCTAGGACGGTTCTTCTGAGTTACTTTATTTTAATTCCAGGAAACGGCAGTTGTCAACATTTCAACTGTTGGAAAGCCTGGGGGGAAAAAATGAGTCGTCCAATTAATTATAAAGTGTAAACCCAAAAATTTTTATGAAAATAAGATTCCCTGCCCCCCCCATGTGCAAACATGCTGTGAGGATTGCACACCCATTTCACGCAATTGATGCTATCCTGTCCCAAAGATTGGAGATAGAGAATTGGGCTGGAGAAAGGTTTCAAGGATACTAAAAGAGAGACTTAACTCATGACAAGTTCTGAAATGGGACTTTTCTTCTTCCTGAAAAATCAATATTTGAAAAGAATTCTTCAAACGTATCTGATGTGTTTATTTGCGTGAGGTAGGAGGAGCTGGTGGTTGTGCATCACATAAGGTGCCTTAGGCTCTGACCGGCTTTCTTCACTAAATTTCATCCTCTTTTAAATTGGGAGATAGACCTTGTACTTGCTCTGGAAAGGCTTTCAAAGTGAATTCAGACATTGCCACAAGCTGAATCTTGAAAAAGTTGGATGACACCCTTTTCCTTTTCCTTTTGTTTCTGGAGGGCGGGAGGACCTGCGACTACATTTTTGCCTCAGGAAAATTAGTTCTTTGATAAAGCTTTTTTTCCCTTTTTGAGAAGAAGTCTTGTCAGGATTGACAATAAGAATGCCTAAAGTTTCAGGTTAATCCTTCCTGTCATGTAGTATGAAAAGATACGCAGCTTTATACTATTTCCTATTTTTGTTATACATTCATTCTATCTAGGTTTTAATTTGGATTTTCATTATAATACTAACCAATTCATACCATTAATAATAAATTAGCAAATACTGGCTTCATTGGTACTGTGTTGTCCCAGTTTACTAACTATGTATGGTGGTATACATGGTTGAATGGTTTTGTGCGTTTATTTTGCAGTACAAAATTTTGATTTGGTTCAATTAAATATCTAGGGAGGAAAACAGTGTGTTTCTGGAAAGTCAGTGACACCTTTTGGTGCAAACCTTAACCAAAGTCAGTGATAGTATTTAGGATTTTCACAAGTAAAGTGAAATTAGAATCTTGTCCTATGGATTGGTATATTTTAGTACTCCTTTGGTTATTGCTAGTATCATTGAACTTCAGTTCAGTAGTTGGCAGGGAAATACAAAGTTGCTGCACTGATTTTGGGATTAAGGATCTAAGGTAGTCTTTTTGCTCTTAGCCCTGTGAACAGAAGGACAACCCATCATCATGAAATTTTGTTTGTTGTCTCAAAAAGAGATTACTTTTTTAAGAGAAATTGGACATGCTGAATTCTGTAGTAATTTTTAGAGGATAAACACTGGTTTTGAGTTATCACTGGTTTTGAATTTGTCACATGCAATTTGTAACATGCAATTTGTAACACAGTACTGTGTCCTGCAGAAAATAAAGTAGGTACTGTTAATGGTGGATGTGTGAAAATTAATACCAAAGTTTGTATGGCTGATGTGAGCTACTTTATTTCTGGTAATATGATGAATTGAATTTGTATTATTGAGTGTATGCTTGTATTTCCCTGTCTTGTTTCCGTTCAACTATGGAGAAGAAAGCGTTCTTTTGTTGCTGAAGAGTTCATTTATGCATTAACATTCTGCATGTCAAACTTTATTCAGCTGTAGCTAACCCTCAGTGTGTTACTGTTGACTCTATTATTCTCATCCTAGATTTGATTGGAAGTGCTCAAGCACCACACACATCTATAGTTCTGTACCAGTAGTTAATAATGATGATAGTTGGGAATGAACTAGAATATAGATTAACTTTCGCTTCTTAGTGCAAAAAATACACATTCCAGAAACCTGAACTGCTATATACTTTCAATATTGCTGAAGCAGGTGGTCGATATTAATGTTAGATATAAAACGAATTGCCATACTTTCTGTGGAGGCAAAAGTTCAGCAAAGGGCTGATCCCGAGATGGATTAAATTCTGAAAGTATGTTTTGTCGCACTGATCTTTCATTTTCTTTGATTATCTGTGGATTTGTCCATGGGTCCCCCCTGCCCTTATGGTTTTTTTTGTAAGTATTTGTGATACAGTATTTATTACATTTCTGAGTGGTTGTTCTTTGTAACTTTCCAGAGGTTAGAATTCCGTTTTTCATGTATTGTCAAATTAATTAACTTATGCTTAGTATGATTGACCTTTTATTTATAAAAATGTAAATCTGTAGCATGTATAACAAATCGAGGTGTTGCATCGGAACAACGTGCTTAAAGCATACTTGTTTTTGTAAAAGGATAAATATCTAGCTTTTGTAGGGTACTACTTCTATTTTGAACTCTTTTAAGAACTGTTACATGAACTGTGTTTTTGTTTCTCATTCAAAAACAATCATTTAATGTTTTATTTGTTAGGTGTCTGACTTCTTCAAGGAATTGAAAGCATTTACATGAAATGAAAGAATTTCTGGCATTGTAACTAAGTGATTACACTGCTGGAAAGAAGTCTGTTTCTTCTGCTCCACTAGTATTTATTAACTGCTAAGTGAGAGCTCTGTGGTTTCATTTTGTTAGCATACTGAGTCGTCTTAGCTCATGCTGATTTAAATAATAGAGGGTGTATGCGTCTTGGAGGAAATACTCTACATCTCCTGGGATCGATTTCCATCTCAGGCAAAGAGGTGAAGATTTTGATTCTGACAACAGGATGAGTCTAAGATGCTAGGGGAAGCAAAGGTCACCCGAGTACACTTGGGTATTGGTATGACAAAACTGTGTGTTACTTAGTCTAACAGAAAAATCCTTAAAACAAGGGTAGTGGATATTGTTTCGTAGACTATTTGAATAATGAGTAATAAGAAAATAAATGAGGATGTATTCATGAATATGTTTGGATCTTAGCTTTGTTTTATGGAGGAAGAGGGCCTGAAATCTTGAGTATTCTAACAATAGTTTATTATATGTGTTGTATTTGCTTCTTTATTATTTGGGTGCGGGAGATAGAGGGTTTCATGCAGGAAGGGAAGGAAGAAAGAAATGTCCATGCGGAAGAGAAGAGATATTTGGAAATTTTACACTGAAACACCTAAGAAGATACAAAAAGATTAGTTGTTGGGGGGGAACAGGCAAAATATTGCCTCTCATAAGGTGGAATTTTATTTAAAAACTGGAAAATGTGTGGCATATTTGGAATTTGAGATGTTGTATTTGTTTTGAGAACTGGTTGATCCACCCTGATCTTTACTGGCTTTCACTGGTGATAGATGTTTATCAAATCCTGCTAGCGTCAGACAGGTCAATGTCAGAGCCTAGGTCACTAATCTATTCAAAAGCACTTCAGCATGTGTGGTGCCCAGTTCCCTCAAGGACTGTATATTCTGGTAGTGAGTTTTGATCACTCCTCTTCTTAGATATTTTAAGGAATTAGCTAATTCTGTGCATGACTGATGCTCTCTTTCTCAGATAGCAGATGGTTAACTGCTGTCTTATTCGCCGTGTTTGTTGTCAGGCCGAGATAAGGAAAATCAGAAGGTTGGTTATGGGTTACATGATTATAGAATTGGATAGTCACTTTCTCCTTTCGAAAACCATGCTTTCTTCTGGCTTACTATAACGTACAACACCTCTGTCTACTGCTAAAATAAATTTTTGTCTTTATACTGGCATTTTTTTCTGTCTGCATGAAATGTTACTGTGCAGAATTCTCCCTTACAGATGTGTGATCTTTGCCTCAGAGAATTGTGTTTATTTCCCAGTTTTATTTTGGTTGAGGCCCAGTTTATCAAAACAATCTCCTAAATGAACTTGTATGAGATAAGACTTCTCTGAGCACATGGAACTTGAAATAAACTGGTTGCAGTGGGTTGTTCTAGATTTATGTTGGTTAAAATAAAAGAGAACAATCTAGCCCATTGCTATTCAAATACCCTTTATTAGTTAATTACAGAAATAGAATCTTTGGCATGCTTGATAAATAACATTACAGGAAACATTTGAAGTTACATAATACTCTGAGGAGTTTCTTCATGTTAACAAGGTAGTTGGTTACAGTTGAGCAGGGGCAGTGATAAGCCTCTGGTGTACAAGGTAGAGCTAATTTTGTCGAATCAGTAGTGATTATGGCATTAATGGAGTACTATGTAGTTCAGTTCTGCAGAAAATGGAAGAGCTAGAGACATGCAAAATTAAGAGAAGTGCAAAAGGAACCAAAGGTGAGTGAAGAGGCTTGCAGATATGCAGTGCCCCACAGTAGTTAAATTAGCAGATTCAAGAATCTTTTTGGAAGAGTAGAAGATGAAAAGCTAAAAGAGACAGGGAAAGCAACATAATATTTGTTAAAAATATTTTTGAGTATAGTTTCTAACTTTATTCCCACAAAAGTAAAAACTTATAAAAATTAAAGTAATAGTGTAATTTTTGACCTGAAGTATCCTAAAGCATTTTATAAACAATGCAAAAATAACATATAAACTCTGACAGCAGCTTATAAATAGATCAGCATTACTATTTGTCTTGATCTGGAAAGAAATTAAGTTTAATGGTAGAAAATGGGTTGGAAAACAAGCAACATTGTGATATTACTTTATTGCCCACTGGAGGTAAGTTTTCAGTCCACAGGAATATGTTTTTTCACTCTAAAAAAAAATTCTAGTCTATGTAAGTTTTATTAAGCTCATAAAAATGCAGCAATGACTAGAAGGCATACATATATCAATGTAGCCTTTTCCTTAAAAAAGTATAGAGTCATTATAGTTGACCTTCCTAGTTTTTCCATGGCATTTCTTTGTATGAACAGTCATTTTCCTCAAAAGACTTTTTAAGGCTTTATGAGTAAAGCTAGTGGTAGAAGCTAAGAACATGTAGTGAACTTGTAGAAGATGCGTCAGTATACCATAAAATTAGAAGCAAAGAATATGTAAGTACCTTTTTTTCATTTATAGTTGGAGGAGAGCAGACTAACAGTTAAAATGAATTTATGTAGGGTATCTAATTTATATCAAAAGCCATGCTGAATGCTGTAATGCTGAAATTCAAATGTTATTCCTCAGTTCAGTATTTGGTTGCTCTCAACTCCTACAAATGAAGTATCTTCTGAACTGTGATTACACAGGATTAGTCTCTACGTCAATGGATTGCTTTACTGTATTTGTGTCCGTTTGTGTCATAGAATCATAGAATGGTTTGGGTTGGAAGTGACCTTAAAGATCATCTAGTTCCAGCCCCCCTGCCATGGGCAGGGATACTTTCCACTAGACCAGGCTGCTCAAAGCCCCATCCAGCCTGGCCTTGAACACTTCCACAGGTGGGGCATCCACAGCTTCTCTGGGCAACCTGTTCCAGTGCCTCACCACCCTCATAGTGAAGAATTTCTTCCTTATATTAGTCTGAATCTACCCTCTTTCAGTTTAAAGCCATTACCCCATGTCGTATCACTACGTGCCCTTGTAAAAAGTCCTTCTCCAGCTTTCTTGTAGGCCCCCTTCAGGTACTGGAAGGCTGCTATAAGGTCTCCCCGGAGCCTTCTCTTCTCCAGGCTGAACAACCCCAACTCTCTCAGCCTGTCCTCATAGGTAGAGGTGTTCCAGCCCTCTGACCATCTTCGTGGCGCTCCTCTGGACTTGCTCCAACAGGTCCATGTTGGGGTCTCACGAGAGCAGAGTAGAGGGGGAGAATCACCTTCCTCGACCTGCTGGCCACGCTTCTTTTGATGCAGCCTAGGATATGGTTGGCTTTCTGGGCTGCAGGCGCACATTGCCGGGTCATGTTGAGCTTCTCATCAACCAACACCCCCAAGTCCTTCTCCTCAGGGCTGCTCTCAATCCATTCTCCCCCCAACCTGTATTTGTGCTTGGAATTGCCCCGACCCATTTGCAGGACCTTGCCCTTGGCCTTGTTGAACTTCATGAGGTTTGCACAGGCCCACTCCTCAAGCCTGTCAGGGTCCCTCTGGATTGCATCCCTTCCCTCCAGCGTGTCGACCACAGCACACAGCTGTTTGCACACATCAGCGAACTTGCTAAGTGTGCACTCAATCCCACTGTCTGTGTCACCGACAAAGATGTTAAACAGCGCTGGTGCCGATACCGACCCCTGAGGAACACCACTCGTCACTGGTCTCCACTTGGAATCGAGCTGTTGACCGCAACTCTTTGAGTGCGACCATCTAGCCAATTCCTTATCCACTGAATGGTCCATCCGTCAAATCCATGTCTCTCCAATTTAGAGGCAAGGACGTCGTGCGGGACAGTGCCAAATGCTTTGCACAAGTCCAGTTAGATGACATCAGTTGCTCTTCCCGTATCCACCGACACTGTAACCCCACCAAATTTGTCAGGCGTGATTTGCCTTTAGTGAAGCCATGTTGGCTGTCACCAATCAGCTCCTTACTTTCTATGTGCCTTAGCATAGTTTCCAGGAGGATCTGCTCCATGATCTTGCCAGGCACAGAGGTGAGACTGACTGGCCTGTAGTTCCTCGGGTCTTCCTTTTTTCCCTTTTTAAAAGTGGGGGTTTTGTTTCCCCTTTTCCGGTCAGTGGCAACTTCAATGGACTGCCATGGCTTCTCAAATATGATGGATAGTGGCTTAGCAACTTCATCCGCCAGTTCCCTCAGGATCCGCAGATGCATCTCATCAGGTCCCATGGACTTCTGCACCTTTAGGTTCCTTAGATGGTCTTGCATCTGATCTCCTACAGTGAGCGGCTCTTCATTCTCCCAGTCCCTGCCTTTGCCTTCTGCGACTTTGGTGGTGTGGCTTGAGCACTTTCCAGTGAACACTAAGGCAAAAAACTCGTTGAGTACCTTAGCCGCCTCCGTATCCTGGGTAACCAGGTCTCCCATTTCCTTCCAGAGAGGACCCACGTTTTCTCTAGTCTGCCTTTTATCCCTGATGTACCTATAGAATCTTTTCTTGTTGCCCTTAACGTCCATGGCCAGATTTAATTCTGTCAGGGCTTTAGCTTTCCTAACCTGATCCCTGGCTGCTTGGACAATTTCTCTGTATTCCTCCCAGGCTACCTGTCCTTGCTTCTACTCTCTGTAGGCTTCCTTTGTGTGTTGTCATGTCCCATCCCCCCTCCTGTCTCCCCCCTCCAAATTCTTTTGTTTGTATTTGCTGTCCATCTCTTTGGCGGTCAAAGTCTTTCTCTTCCTACTGCGCCTTAATTAGTATATTAATTGATGTTGCTAAAACTCATCATGGATGGTTTGTTCACTGCTTTTCATGTTTTCAAGGAAGAGTTGTGTAACTGCTTTCACAGTGTCTTGGAAACATTTGGAGAGAATGATTACAAATAGACATGTTGCGTTGAGTAGTATAAGTTGAACAAACATGCTTTTTCACATGGTAAAAAAAAAAAAGTTGAAAAATTTCTGATGGCTTTTTTTTTTTTTTTAAAAAAGTTCTGTTGGAGCTGATTTCAATCAGACCAGCCTCCAAGGAAGCTTTGTCTTTGGCCTGACAAATTTTGCTCTTCAGAAAGAGAATGATTTTCTGACTGAGAGGAATCGTTGGCTCTTCATTTTGCATTTTAATTTATTTTTGAAGTTGCAGTGTACTTGGGCTTGAAGTCCTTTTAAGGGAATCTAGTGACTCACTCGGAGAATACAAAAAAAATGTGATATATTTGTGTAGCTTATATTGCTTAGGAGAGAGACTGTAGTGTAATAAAGGATTTTTGCTGTTTGAGAAACCTTCCAAGATATGCATGATACTTTCAGGAAAGTAAGGTGATAGGTCTTCTCTGAGCTATGGCTTGGTTTTCCTATGGGTTATAGGCATTTAGTATTGATGAAACAGCTTGTCATCCTTATTAGCAACATTACAGGTTCGAAAGAGACTTCAGGTTCTCAAATGCCCTGGAAAAATTATGCTTGGAAAAATTACACACACACACACAGAGACACACACACCCTTTCCATTTGATTTATTTGGATTATTGTGTTTTGGATTTGTGTTAAGGAGATCTCTTCAGAAGCTGGTGAGGAAAATACTAACAGTGAGTGCACTGATGGTTGAGACCATGCTAATGACTTACTGGAATCTGGATTGTCTTTTGGGTGGAACAGCTATTAGTCGGATCACCTACTGAGATTGACAGAGAACCCTTATACTTATGCATAAGCTACGTGTAGGAAAGTGGTGCCACTTAAATGCCAGGAGAAGAAAATTCTACCCATTTTCTAATGGAAGCAAAAGATTTGCTAATGTTGATCAAAGTGAAAGGCAAAGGACTAAATTCACTGTTGGTATAGCACTGTAGTATGTATTCCAAATACCCAGCAGAAATGTAATACGATAAATGTATTTATTCTGAAGTAGCCAAATACTACTTTCTTTATTAATTTTTAAAAGACATCCAATGTAGATAATACAGACCTCTGTTTGCTTGTCGTTGTAAAGTGGCTTAACATAAATTCCTAATATTTATATCCTTAGTTTGCTGTTTGTGCTTTGAGAATACTACTATGAATTGGGCCATCACCAAGGAATACTTAGAGCTGAAGAATCAGGAAGGGAAGCGTAAGATCAGAAACAGTTTTTCCTCAATACATATTAAAAAAAAAACATGGCTGTTGACTTTAAATAAAAGAGAATACTTGTGGATTAAGAGATCCTTCCCAACCTGAGCATGTTTTGTCAGAGAAGAGCCACACTTTTTTACCCTTCTAATCTTCAATGTGATCTGGTAACATACACATAATTTGTCTGCAGATGCTGGTCTGCTACATAGAGCCATTGGCACAGATTGGTTTAGAGTTCATTCTTGTATTTTGAGCAGGGGGTTGGACTACATGACCTCTGGAAACCTCTTCCAACCTAAATTATTATTCTGTGATTCTATGACACAATTATGTCAAGGACTGGATTTGTACCGAGATGTTTCAGCCAGTGCAACTGGGAGACAGGATAAAAAATTGTTTTAAGCTGTCTCTGTATCTGCCGTGCACATCAAGACAGGGATGAAACATTTATTGCTTACAACAAAACAGTTATTGCTTAAAACTGTTCTTACTGATAACAGGAGCTACGTATTGCGCATATTTGCAGTGGATCGCCAGAAATTAAAAGTTTAGTTTTTCTGGGAACTGTGAAATGAAATTGGAAAACCTGAGGAACCTTATGGCAAAGAGAAAAAGCTGCTGAGAGTTTATTTCGTCCTGGTGGAATGGCTTGTATTGCCTTTTTTTTGTTTTTTTAAAAAACTTTGAAATGTTACTGCTTTAGGCATTGAGGAGCTCTTTAAGAAATAGGTCGATAATATTTGCACTGAGCCTTGTAGAGTGCTTCTTTTTATATATGATGGTATATTAATGCAGTGTGAATGAATGCAGTGATAACGTTTGGGATACACAAGCAGCTCAGCATCCAGGGCAAAGAAATTAAAATATTCAAACCAACGTGAATTAGTTGTTGTAACCAATATTCAATCCAAATAAAAAGAACTGATTTTTTTTGGAGGGGAGGGAATAGTATCTTCTAGAGTTTTATTATGGTGATACCAAAACATCTGTAGGTAACTTAGAGCTGAAGAGTCAGAAGGGGAAGCGTAGGATGAAAAACAATTTTTCTCAAATATTACATTAAAAAACGCATGGCAGTTTACTTCAAATAAAAGAGAATGCAGCTTGAGTGCATCTATGAAGATTGGATTTCTTCAGTCTTAACTGTTACTATTTATGTGGACAAGGTAACACATCACACAGGTGGGAAACCAGTGAGTTGTATTGGAATACCGGGGATAGGTCCATAAAGCATTTATATGTAGGCACAGGTGTACATGGAAGGCCATGCATTCTAGCCCTCATCCTCTTCAGAAAGTGTCTTACTTAGTTGCTTCTGAATTTTGGCTAGGAAAAGTAATGAATTTGGCTATGCACTAAGTAATTCCTTAGAATTATTTACATCAATTAAGTAAGAATAATAAAAGCATTTGGTAATAGATCATCATTGAACTATTGTTCTTTCTTAGAAATAGCGTCCTAAAGTGTTGATAAATGAAGATTTGCTTTTATTTTGCAGCAGCTGGACTGTAGAACTCGTTGCATGACTTTTGAATAATTACAAGTTAACTATGCATATCTATGTTTATATCTATGTTGGTATTTGCAGCACTACAGTGGTCTATTTCTCAGGCACTTCTTGATCTACATTAACATTACAGTGATACATTTGTTAATAGAGCTACTTCAGTGAAGGCTGTGAATTGTGTACTCCTAAGTGTGTCCTACATAAGGACATTACGACTTCAGTAGGATGAAAAGGTCTACAGGATCCCAGTATCCCAACCCCGCTTGTGCCTTTGTCAAGCCTGTCTGTTACAGCCTGTTGATGTTGAGTTGCAGTGAGCTGGAGTGCTCTTTTTCCTTCATCTCTTCAAACTTGTTGAACTGTGGAGCGTCATGGAAGAGCTTTTTTCCTTTAAAGGAAGCTGTATCTCCATGGTGTATAGTAAAATAAAATAAAAGATAGACTTGTTCTTTCACAGATTGCAAGTTTCCTTACGCATTTTCAGTGTAAGTTGCACTGATACGGCTATTTCACTAGAAAATCATACCACTAACTAAAATAATGATCTGTGGATAGCTCAGGACATAAATCATTCTGTATTTCATTACAACAAATCAAGACAAATGTTATTTGATCTTTAAGGTCTTAAAAGTAAGTTTAAAAAAAAATTAAAAAGCTGGACATGGTTTGAAGGGCTCTGAAAAATTAACAGGAATGATCACAAGCAGTCTAGCTGGAGCGTTAGGATCTTACTTTGAAAGTTCCTGATGTTACCTAAACACCACTCTGCAGCTATTATGTGCTGAATTTAAACTGGGGAGAGGTCATGAGATTTCTTGTTACTGTCACCCCTTTCCAGAGCTCCTTCTTTTTCCCGTGTGTTTCCTTGTTCACATATGTTCTTTGACAAATTAATTTCCCCAAATAATGAAGGCTTTCTAGCAGAGATGTTTTTTGGCAAGTTTGAGAGTCTGGGGATGAATACTTGCTTACAAAACTGTTTGTTTGTTTATTTAAGGTTGCTAATCTTGCTTGTTCATTGTCAACAAATGAAGATGGAATGAAAATTGTCCAAATGGCAGCTAATCACATAGAGACTTTGTGCCCACAGGTATGACTTTTTCAATTAATTCCCATTACAGCGCACTAAGCATACACTGTATTTTTGTCACACACCATAGATGTTTAGTCATGCTCCTTCAGTCTAAATTCACATTCCATACACACAGCTTAGTGTAATAAATGGAAACCAAATGATAAATCAAGGGCAAATACTCAGTTAACTTGCTTATTTTTTCTTAGTGATTAACGTAGGAGTTGTTAATAGTCTGTATTGATTGGGAGTTTTAAAAAGCTGTAAAAATTGCAATTGAAGAAACATGCTGTTCTATTTCTGAAATTAAACCTGATTGAATGAACAGTGTAACATGATAGGCAAATTGCCAGTATTTTTACTCTTAGAAAGCAATACATATTTTGACCTTTAACTTGAAATATTATTACCACTTGATTTCCTTCTTGTGTATGTGAATATTAAAGCATGAATTCTTCTGATTATTGCTAATTCAAAAGCTTGAGCTTTTGTTGTAAGCAAATGAATGAAAAACAGCACAGCTACAGATAAATTTTTGGTACTTAATATCTTATAAAAAGTGTATTCACTCTGTATTTGTCACGTACAGAATTACAGAGATATAAAAACTTCTGCAGTTACATCGTTTAAAGCAAAGATTTTACTGATTTGTGTGAATCTGATCTGAGTGGTTCAGCCTTGAGGCTGCATAATTTCAAGATTATTAGTTCTTTGAAGAACACTGTAGTTTACACAGTGGCCTGAATATTCTTACCCTCTTGTGTGTTTGAATGCTAAATGTAGTTGAAATAGAAGGTGAAGAGCAAATATTAATAATATGTTCAATTACAAGGTTGAGGAGTCCATTTTATGCCTGTTGCGTAAATGCAAGACTTGGGGAAAAAGAAACTTCTGTCAAGCAAATGTGGTACTCTGAAAATATCACAGATCAGTGTTTTCTCTTGAATCATTCCGTTTCAATGTCTATTTTTATAACTTTTACAGTTCTGTGTTTCACATCCCACTCTATTTGGTTTAATATGTTACTGGTTTTGTAAGAGGATTGCTGGCTTGTAAGAAGAATTCATGAATAGCTTTTTCCAGCTTCTTTGTTTCTCCAGAGATACCAGTGCAGCTTTTATAATACATTATTATGCATCCAGATGTAGCTTTTTAATTGAAAACCTACACTTTCAGTATTGCATCTGATACCAGAAACTCCCAAAATCTAATTTTGACTAAAATATTGATTTTCTCCACAGCCATTTAAGTTGCTAGGGTTTTAATTTCCTATAGTAAAACGGAAGTTTCTTGTTTGGTTTTTTTTCCCCCCTTTTTTAAACCTCGAGGTAAACCAGGGGTGAATTAGTTGATGATTGTAGATCTGTCTAAATAGAGAATGTGGTATGCGCATGATAAGATTATATTACTATTAATAGTGTGTTCATTGTGCAGGATTTGCTGCTTTCTTAGATAAGGGCCATTCCCTGCGAAAGCAATTGGCATTTTACCTATGTAAGAAATAGCAGAATAAGGCTCCTGCATTTTTCAATAAATCAGATTATGCCATATCATTTAAAAATCCTCCACAGGGAAAATAATTATCTATTAAGATCCCTGCAGGGCATATCAATTAGAGTTTGGAATGGGGCAATTTGCATGTAGAACTCCCTAATGTCCTCAAATCTTTAGAGTAAAAAATGGGATTTTACGTGCTCTGAAAAATATATTTCTTGAAGGGAACCACGTGGTTTGGATTGAAATCTGAAATAGTTGAATTAAAACAGAAAAAAACCCAAAAACCCCACACCTCAAACACACCAACGAAAAAAACCCAGCAACAAAACCAATACCTACAGAAAACACCTTGGAGTCTTGGGTGTTCTGCAGGTTTGATCAGCAAAACTTCCCCTGTAGCACCGGGGAAAAGGCAGATACAGAATTGGCAAACCCTGGAGGAAAGCCTTTTAATTGTTAGAATTCATAGACATGCTTATGTTATATTAATTATGCTGCACTGTAGTTGAAATGTAGAGGGTTGATTCTGAACTCTGACCGTATTTTTTTCCTCAAGTGAGATTATTTAGCAAATACTTTGTTCAATAAATGAAATAAGCTAGGCATGTAAGAGCTGATAGGAAATGTATAATCCCTGTTGTTCCTGAAATTTCATGAATACTTCATGAGAAATGAATTACAAGAATATTTAATGTTAAATCAATAATAGTGAATAGAATAAAGAAATATAGAGCTGCTAGCATATGTTTTGATGAAGGAAGAATTATTTCTGTTCATGTTACTAGCTTTTGGTTGGGAGAATTTTCTGAAGTGTTGTCAGGTAGGTAAAAGCTACAATGTCACTTGTTCTTTGTGGGAGTCCATGTTACTTTCCTGGTGTGCAAACAAAATCATGACCTCATCAAATGCATGAGAAAGAAAGAAAAGGAAAAGAACCCCAAAAGCAAACAAACATCTGTTTTTGAACAGCAAGAATATAAATCTGTAGAGCTGTTTTTGCTAATGCAGATCTTGGGTTTGTTACCCTTATGCTTCAGTTCAGTGGCATGTTTGAAGAAGTCTCTGGTTCCTCTAATAGTTGGTCCTCTGGAATAGGCAAAGATACCTGATACCATTGAGGGTAAACCTGTCAATGTAGAGATGGAAAAATATCCTAAATGTAGGAAAGCAGCGATGAGCAGTCAAGGATCTGGCTTCTCTGTCTAAATTCTTGATAGGTTTTTACATTTTTACGGGCTAATCAGCTTTCAGGTGGTTCAACAAGTATGTCTGGCAAACCAGGCCAATAAGAGGAGGAAGAAGGGAGAAAAGTCCTAGAAAAACCTGTGTGTTGGTGTGTAAGGAGGATCTAGCCTGTTATTTGACTTGGCTTTTGTGTTTGTACTGGGTCCTCTTTCCTTACCTCCCTTAAGGTAGGCCTCTGGTTTTGCTGGGTTGAGCAGCTCTGCTGAGGGATAAGCTTGAGGAATAAGGATGCCTTCTGCAACAGGCTCTGAAGGAGGGAAGAGGTGAGAAGGAAGCCATTGATCAGATCTTGGATGGAGTTGAAGGCCTTCAGTATGTGTCTTAACCTGGGATAAGGATACGGTGTTGGGGGAGAGCAGAGAAGCAAGACTGAACAGTAGCTGAGGTAGGTGAAGGTGTGCTTGTTCTCTCTGAAACTCACGTTTGTCAGAAACACACATAGTGGAGGTGCTGTGGTGCACATAATGAGAGATAATGACATTTTCCTTCCTGAGGGCATGGAAGCCAGGGAGTGCCAAGAGCATTAACGCAAACAGATCCTGAGCTGCTATTTTTGAGAGGAAGAATGACCTTGAGCCTAAAGCTGGAACAGATGTTTCAAAGTGGAGATCAGAAGTGGCTAGTCTCAAGGCAGTAGCTGGGAAGAGCTTCAGCATGTCAAAGGGCTCTGGCTAGAGCCTTTTAATTAGCATAAAGACCCCTGGAGAGTTTTAAGGAGCAGGAGGTTTGGGCTTGTTTTGGAAGAACCGTACCTGAAGAAGCGAATTTTAGGCTCACTTCCTTTGAAGGTGAGATCTTGCTAGAGCTTGCTACTAGTTACTGAGATGGCTCAGGGTGATTAGTTCTGCAGTGAGCCATGTCTGTTCTGGTATGTCACGCAAGGAAGCAAAATGCAGGAAAAACACACATTAGCTTAATCTTTAATTGGTGATAAAGAAATTTTAAAAAATCATTCAATCCCATGCAATATTTTTATCAGATATTTTAAAAAAGACAAGGTATACACTGGTATAACCAGAACCTCAGATCTTAGTATTTTTACTGAGTTCTGTTTTTCTCTTAAGTATTAAGAGATAGACAGAAACCATCTAGTTATAAAGCTATTACGTGGGAAGGAAATCTATGTAACAGGAAATCCATTAGAGGTTGAGTTGCTCTTTGTGTTTAAAACGTAAAAGTAAACTAATCGTTTGGATTATGTTACTTAACACCATTCAGCAAAATCACACTGGAAAATCCACTGTTAGTAAATATTTAATAAAATGGTCGACTCCCAGAATGGAGTTTAGACATGGCCAACAGTCAAAAGTCCTGTGATAACTGTCTCTGAAAACAGCTACCGCTATTCTACAACCCTGCTGGTCATAGACTGGAACAGACAACGTGTGTCTGTGACCTGTGTTACCTGAGCACTGATCTCTAACATACTTAGTGTATGGTATATTGGGTTCATTGTTGCAGTTGGTTTTTATTTTTATATTTGCTGTTCTTTCCCCTCCTACTTTTTAAAAAAATGATGCTAATGAAAAGAGCATAACACTTGGCACATTTGTGGAAGATGCAGCTCTAATTCTCAGTGCCATTTTTTCTTGCTGCTTGGAACTTAATATGCTGTTAGTTATTTTTAATACTGCTTGGTATGAGATATACCACTAAAGATAGAAGCTGAATTTTTGGCTGTGTGAGTTTGTAAATAAATAAGCGTGGTAGTTCAAATAACGTGGAGAGGTATTAGGGTAAGCAAGATGCTGAGCTGATCAGCGGGAATATATTTATACACGTCATACTTTCAGGCCATTCAAATACTGATCTGACAGCTGTCTTTAACACTTTGTGTTTGGCTTGTCCAGCATAATTAATCTTTTTTCAATGCCAACATGGCTGTCTGGAGCTGACTGCTGTACTTTGGTATTACAGATCTGCTTCTCTATTGACACATGTTCCTGCAGTGAGGAGAATGGCAAAAAACGCCAAGACTCCTTGCAAGAAACCAGCCCTTGCAGCCTTCCTTTCTTTGAATTTTAGTAATTTCAGCACTACTGTAGTGCTGCTTTCTTTCCTATCTCTCTAGCAGACAATATTAAGCCTCTTGCATGTTTTTTAGGATCATGTGAAATGGTCTGTGTTTATCAGTAAATTCAGAAATACCACGGAACCAAGAGTTGAAGAACTGAGGTGGTTTTTGGAGAGTGTATTTTTGTCTGTAGAAGAGATCCAGACAAAGCATTTCCAATCCAGTCCACAAGCCACTTGTATTCTGTCCTCTTCCAAAGTACACTGATTACACCTACAATTTGGTGCAAAGTAGCATGGAAGCCTTCAGCAGCCTAACAGTGGGAGCAGTGTGCCCCATGCGTACGAATATTCAACTGACAAGCTTGTCATTTCCAAACAGGGTTTGCATGTTCTCTGCATTCTTTCTTAAAGCTATGATCAGAACTTTGTTATGCTTCCTATATGTTTTGCTCAAGCTTTAAACGTGAATGTCCTATAAATTTTTTTTCTCAAAATTAAACGTTTTACAAGTGTGTTTTTCCCTTCTAAAAATGAACAGGGGAATTTAGTCTTTCCTTTGAGCTATGTTTCGATTTACACTTAAATTGTTTAGCCCTTTCAGGCTGTTACAGATAGATGGATATTATTTGCTTCTGTGTTATTTTCTAGAAAAGATGTACTGTATTGAACAAACCTGAAAAAATTCTCATTCACAAAAATGAGTCTTGATAACTAGTAAGTGGGCAGCATCTTTTGATGTGTTAGATTTTTCAGGTATTGGAGTTTAATTATATGTTTTATGATGCTGTGATTTTTGAAGCTAGCAATTTACATTTCCTATATATTTACTTTTTCATCAGAGAAAATAAATCATCCATTTTGTTATTTGCTCTGGTACATTAAATGGTGGGGGACACTGAAGAAGTATTTTATTAGCCTCATAAAAGCTCTTCACCGATATCACTTTAATAACCGCAATTATTTCATCATCTTGGTTGAACCGTCTGTGTGGCATCTCCTTGTATTTGTCTTAATGCCATTTTCTTCAAAAACAGGAGTCTTGTGCAAGGGCAGAAGTAATGGGGGAGAACATCGTAAATCAGTGAGTTCTCTACCATCTGCTTTAAAAGAGAGAAAACAGATGTTAGTATCTCTAGCAGTGTCAGACATCATCTTAAGTACCATCTCCAGCCTTTCAATTGAGCGATTAATTAAAAGTACATATCAAGCCTTAATAATAATATTTCTAAAACTAAAGGAACGATATTTTGGTGAAGTGATACATTTTTCATGTAGGTTTTCAACATGTTAGAGAAGTCCACACACAATGCTGCTGAAGCTAATGAAGAAATTGTCATTAACCTTGATAACTGTGGTCGTCTGCTTGAACGTTCCTATGTTTAATTCCTTTTCTTACAGCTTTGTTACACAACAAGTTTAATCTGGCATACATCATCAGTGCTGCTAGAGACTTGATCTCCCTCCCTACTCTCAAGCTGTTATTTCTGCCTCCTTCCCTTGTGACTAACAATAGCAATCATACAGCTATTCAGCGATCTGGATCAGGAAACTTATGCAGCTGAGAGTTAACCTGGGAAGCAAGTAAGAAGGTTAGTTTTCATTCAAGTCAGTTGCCTGATGTAGTGTGCTGTGTGGATGCATGAACACTGCTTGCTGGCTGAAGGGAAGGAATGAGGAAAAAGGAGTCTAAAGGAGGAGCAGGCCATGCTTTTGGTGACAGTGCAGGCTAATGGCAGGTTGAGCTGACAGTGGCACAGCTTTGGTGTTAGAAGTTAATGTTTGTTTTCAGTATTAGAAGATGGCTGTTGTTACCAGCTACCAGGAGACATTGCATGGAAAAAGTTGTTAGTCTAGATCTCACGTATCATAATGATATATGATCCTGTTTGGATGGATGATCCTTTGTACCATCAGAACACTGCAGTCTTAATGTGACGGGCAATCTGCAGAAACAGAATATGTACAAAACCAGCCGTGCTCCAGGTTCCAGTCTGGCTATCTGACAAGGACTGAAATGATACAAAGAAGAAAACCTTTCTCATATCTTCTAGCATCATTTATTGACATTAGTAGTTGCAGGATACTACCTTTTTCTGTTTGAGGAAATTGAGGTTTGTTGTTTTAAAAAGATGATAAAGCATGCGGTATTTTTAGCTGGTTGGGGTACTATGGAATCCTAAAACTGTGGGCCACCAAAATGTATTGGAAAGCCTGATGCTTTGTGCTCTTAGACAAGTAGACTTAGCTGGATGTTTGCTTTGGCTTGAATTTTTCCAATAAATGGAGTTTGAAGGGGGAAAAAAAATAATACTATGACTCTGAGATTCCCCTGAAAGTCTCATGTTGGTTGTGACTGCTTGGCTGTTTTGTGATAGTACTTGGAAATAGAATAATTAACTACAAAATGCCTTGAGGTTTTCAGTCTTAACTTTCATCTTCCAGCATCTGTTGTGTTAGAACAGAATTCTCAACAAATTCTCAGTTTGTAATATTAAATAAAAATACCACCCCTGAGTGGCCTCAACTTCTGTAGCAATACAGAAGCTGTTCTGTTTTATCCTCTTCTGCTTGCCCCACCTGCAGTTAGTGGACATAAGACATGGGAACGATCGAGTTTCATAAAGTAGCTGGAGGGCATTTGCTGTAGATTCATACTGCAGAAAAGTGCTATGAATGTGTTATAAACAATTTATTTTTCCCTGTGCCTTTAAAACCTGAAAGTATTTTTCCTGGAAAGGTATTTCTTTTTTATCTCTTCAACTTCATCCTTTTTTCTGAATTCATAACTTTTCCTGAGATGCCACATTTTGTTGGTGACAGTCCTGCAGCAGAATGCCAGGGAGGGAAAGAAAAGCAATAGAACATCATTATTAGAGACGACTTGTGATAAAAAACCTACTGGGGAGGAGGGTGGTCATCCAGTAGGAAAGCTTAGAGTAGTACAAAACAGCAAAATAATACCACTGTTAAGAGATGTAGTTTTGCATGTTTTTGGAAGAGAGGGGTGGACAGCAATAAGGAGCAGAGAATGTAAATAGCTATAGTATGCAGTAATAGAGAGGTGTAAATAGCATAGGTTGACAAGGGAACATGTTGCTCTTGTTGAAGCAAGAAGCTAAAATCACGCTATTGATACATGGTTCCATTTGACATAACTTTGTTCTATAGCATTGGGCATGTAACTATTATCAGCTGTTTACCTAATTTTGAGATGCTTTTCAACTGGAATATTGGAAGTCTGATGGGGATCCTCAAGGGTGCTTCAGCACCCTGGAGGCAGCTGGTGATGTAGATAGTGGGGAACAGACGCAAGCGCTTAGTCTAGCAAGCACCAAGGGAAGTGAATGAGGTAGACATAAGTTTGATGTAGCTGCAGCATCGACAGGATGGTGCTGCATTGTCCACATTCTTGTATGTGCATATAAGTCCTATGAGCTGCAGCTAAGGAACAAGCTTTTTGGCAATTTCTAGTGTCTTCTGCACAAGCTTGCAAAGCAAAGGCAGAAGAACTCTTTTTTTCCTGCACACCCACCTTCTCCCTGTGTCACTGATGCAGGATCAGACTTGAATGAGTTGGGGAAATTCTAGCAAGTCTGTCAGGGAAGTGTCTGACCTGGAGAAGTGTGAAGTGGTGAATCTTAAAATTTTGGCCGATTCATGTCTCTGATGAGCTTCCAAGTTTTTAAATTGAGCTTTTAAATGGTTTCCATAGAAGTAACATCAAATTCAAGGCAGCAGATGACTACTCTTGTTGTGTTCTCATGATTTCTTCCTGGAAACTAAAATGCTAAAATGTCATTAAAGAAGGCAAAGAGAGTTAACATGATCTGCAAGTGGACTTTCTGTGTTACATTTCTGGAATGATAAATGCAAGGTATATCTGGCAGTTTGACTATCTGCTTTACTAAATTCCAAATTAGAAGTCATTAGGAAATGTATCAGTAAAAGCAGCATTGGAAGTAATAGTGAAAGTAGCAAGTACAGCACCAGTTTGTTTGATTCTTATATCTCTTAGATGATTGTGCATTACTGTTGATACTGACACGGAGTCTGGGCTAATTTGCTATTCTGAGTTAGAAAAAGCTTCGTTTACCGTCTTAAAGCTGTCGCTACTATTTTAAACAGAAAACTTTCACGCAAATTGAAATTTGCTTTTTCTTTCTGATTTCTTTGGAACTTGCTGCGTGATGTGACGTACTAGCTAGATGTGAACTCACGTTTACGCTTATGCGTAAAATAGGGATAAGGTATGTGTGTTTCTCATTATACCACTTCTTCTGTCTCCTTTCCACTTTTTCTGGGAAAATGCAAAATGAATTTTAAATTAATAACTGCAGTCACACTAACTTTGTGTTCCACTATAGCATCACTGAAATTCTTGAAGAATGCAAACTCTGTTGCTGTTGATGCTTGATCCATATCTCCAAGGCAGAATTATTACCCATATGTGCATAATTTTCTGGGAGAGATGTTCTCATAAGGAATTTTTTTCTGGATAGCACACTGCATCCTTCCGACGTTTGTTTTACCCGTATCTAAATCATGGCGTGTATAAATAATTAGTGACGCTTCAAAAATCACCCCATTTCTCATTTCCTTAACGGTACGTCTTTCTATTGGAGGCAATAGCTTGCCTCTTTCTTGGTCCTATTTTTAATTCAATATTCTGCTGAGGTTTCTGCGTGTGGAAAATACAGTAAAGGACTAACAACATTAGAAAAATAGTATCAATAACAAGGGAAAAAAAGTAGTAATTTGATGGTGGGTGATATACAATTTAGGTAGTGTTGGGTTCCTCTTTTATAGGATGATAATGTGAATGATGTATAGGGACCTAATTTCATGATTACGAGTCTCTGCATTTAGGTTTCAGAAATTATACTTAATAATAACAGAGGAATAGAGAGTCCTTCTTCAGGGTTGGGGGGAGTGGGGAGAGGAAAGATTTTCTTTATTTGAATTTCTCAGTACCTGCCCTGGACTGTCCTCACTGTCTGGAAGGTAACAAGGGTTTTGTGTTGTTTTTTGCACTTTTTTCAGCTCATACTGTACAGACTGTGTATGTGAAATACAAGACAGAAAATGAAAACTAGGAGGAAATGTGGAAACACTTGGCTTACCTTAATGTTATGCATATCTGCTAAGATACTGACAATATATTGTTTTCACTTTGCACCATTTTCTTAATTCTTTTTTTGGTTTAGGATGGGCTTTTTTGTTTGTTTGTTTGGCTGCAGAGGATTTTGCTTGAGAGAATTCTGGAAAACAGTGATTTGATGGGAGATATTTCACTGGGGGGAAAAACCAACCCCACACAGAAACCCTTCAAAATGAAGTGGCGAGGATCTTTGGGACTACAGTTGTTTACCAGGGGGACAAAGGAACTGTTCTGTTACATGGGCTTCCCTTTGCAGCTACTTCAGTGTAACACATCTGGTGGTGTGACGTAACATTTGTTTTGGAGGAACTTGTAAAATCTTCAAGGTGTTAGTGATAGTTTTATACTCTTATATATGGAAATATATGTCCCTGAGCAAATGGTTATTGTCTTTGAGGTACAGTATTCCACTTCATGTATAGGAATGTAACTGAAATCTTACTACAATTCTGTGACGAAATCATATGATGCTGATTCTTATGGGTTAATTCCATTCATATAAAATATATTACTGGAAATAATTCTCTTATTTTAGAGTCCTTCCTTGTTCCTGAATATATAATATGTATCTGATTTGCCATGATACATTTGCATAATGCTTATGATGCTGTCTTAATCTGTTAGCTCCCAGATCTTGCTGTGTCTTTCAACTGTTCTCAGTGTTTTCACTGATGTTTCTCAAGCCTATGCTTCCTCCTGTATATCTTTAGAGGATGAATTGATGAGAATTAAATTTCAGTTTTTCAGATGAGGTGATGCCATTATGTGCATTGTGGGATTGTAGTGCTTTCAAGACTATTCTTAGGGTTTGCTAGGCTACACAGACAACCTGATGTGTACTTGTAGAACATTTCAGATTTGTTAAGAGCTCTATGAAAACCTTAGCACTGCTGGCTTTCACATTTTTTTTCCAAATATATTGTCCACATCTCTTCCTGCTAGGATATTAAATAGACATCAGTCTTAAATTACCTTATTCACTCTGAATTTTAACTGTCCCTTTCAGTTAACTTCCGCAAATATTGAACCGTTAACCCATATAACTTCTGATATCCAGTAATTCAAATTAGGCCTGGATAACAGGATGGTAGTGGTTGTCCTGGTGAAAGATGTTTACCCTAATTAACCCCTAACAGTAAGAGGATGTACTATAGAGAATGTTCTAACCACATGACTAAAGTAAGAACATAAGTACAAAAACATGTGACTTCATTCATGTGTAAAACCAACTGTAGCTGAAGCTTTAGTGATACAGTTTCAATGAATTAATAGGCTATTAGAATTTAAATAGTTCTTACAAGTATTGACTCTTCTTATCTAACCGCAAGCACTCTCCCTCCATTGCCAGTCCTGCTGTTATTGAAGACAAGTGCCTTGTCTGAAATGTTGTTCCGGAAGCAATCCTGCCAGAGAAAGAAAGAAAATAGTAGGTGTGGGCTTTTTGGCTTTTTCTTCCGTTCACAGTTGTGTTGGTTTAGGTTACTTAAAAATTAACTGGGTGAGAGGATCAGGAAAAGAAGATTTGAGTGTTTGTAGGTTGCAGAAGCAAGAGAAAGCCTAGCAAGGTCCTTAGAGGCTGCAGTGAGTGGCCAGTAGCATGCAGTGAGGCCTCTGGAGGACAAAAAACTTCTAGGGACCAAAAGGGGCAGGGTAGTACTTGCTGCAGCTTACATCTTTGACTGTAGCAGCAACAGGTGAAAAGTTGAAGCTGGGCTCCTCTGTCTGCATGAGTGACGTGGAATGTATTTGAGGATGTCCGTCAGCCCCACTTGTTCACCAGACTTTCTAGCTGTTCTTTGCAGAGGCACTTTAAAGATTTTCGACCTCCATGTCCCCATCTCTGTGTATCTTGTAAAGCTTTCAGCTTTAGGAGTCTGTCTATTCAGTAACTCATTTTTGTGTCAAGTTGAAAGCTCGGTGTTGTCTTTAGCTATTGATGTCTTTTGCTCAGACGATACCAAAGTTCATAGATGATGTAGGAAATGTAGGGCAATGGCATTTAGGCAAATGACTACTGAAGAAGGTTTTCTGTAATGGTAACAGTTTTGTTAGAAATGCCAGGAGGGAATGAGGAACTAATTGGATGGATTTAATACATTTTTAGTAGGTTGGGTTTTTGTTGTTGCTATTTTGGTTGAGTTTTTTGCATAATATGCTTCAAAATGTATGTGAAGCAACAGTTGTGGCATAATACGTGTTGAGCTTTACTGATGTCCTTTTTTTTTTTTTCCTCTCAGTGTATAAACTTAATCCACATACGTGTTCATCTTACCAAATATTCAAAGACTGTAATTGTGGTTTAGTTAGACTGCAATTGTTCTAGTTCCGTTGCAGTTGTATTTTATCTCTGTAAAGTTTGCTACATGAATGAATAGTCCATAAGGACCTTTCTATTTTATATCCAGTACACTATAAATTGGGCTAAAGATTTCCTTGGATATGAAATCCAATAAACAGAAGGTTAATTACATAAGCTTCATTTTTATATTGTCATTTTGGTATGCAACTAACTTAATTGATAATTATGGGTGTTGTATTCAGACACGGGTTTTTAATGCTCAACGCCTTTCAAGATCAAGTCCTGAGACTGTAAACTCCCATGAAGAGTTGACTTTATGCCTGCATACCCCGGAAAGCTTTGCGGTAGCTACAGGAGTATAACTTGCGCTGTTGACAGTATGGCTTACCCCAGTTTGATGAGCAAACTCAGCTATCACCAGTGCTGATAATTTTTATACCAGTGTAGTTGGTATACTGTGATAGAGCATTTACACAGCTTAAGAAAATGCAGAAAAATCTTACATCTCTAAAAAGCATTGCTATATCAATAGGCTTTGTTCTCAATTTAATGTATTTATACTGAACTGCAGATAGTGGAGCTCCAGTTCTGGATGAAGCACTGTTGAAGATTTTTTTTTGAGTGTAAAATGACAAATGAAACATTATAAACAGAACGCTGTTTTGAATATTTTTTTATTTCCTCTTTCTTATATCAGTAAGTCTTGCAGATTATTTTAGCCTTCCATTTCAAGAATTTGCTTTTCTTGAAATTGAAATTTGCATTTGAGAATGCATTGCTCAAGGCGTGGTAAGATTTTGTCAAGTGTTTGGTGCTTTCTGAGCAGGACCTAGTAGTCCCCCACATACACAAACCGTGGACACAAGAAAGGAATTGTATTTAGAAAATTGAAACTATAGCTAAAATTGTTTAAAGTAATTGACCAATGTTCTGATTTGCTAGATCCTAAGTGAGATACTGGATACTGGGTGTATATCTAATACAAAAAATACTTTTTGAGGAACAGTGTTTTTTGGTTGAGTGGAAAAATGCACTTTTGATTCTTGAAATAAAGGAAGGGATTTATGCGATCCACCCTTCATACCTCTGAATATCGTATCCAAAACATTCTCTGGGTCATTTACAGACACTGTATTCAATAAGGCACAAACAGAAATGTTTATTCTGGTTACTTCAGTTTCAGTATCACAAAATAGAGAAAGTGAAAGTATTTAACAACTGAAATTATTAATTTCATGCAAATCAGGCACCTGCAATCTGACCTGCAAAAAAAAAACCAACCCAATGTATTTTGTGATCTGCTGTCTGCTTCACTTGTCAGGTCAAGTGAATTAGTTTAAAAAGCAGTCTTTAAGTGTTAAGTCTATTTTGTCCTCTTTCTCCAAAAAACAAAGAAACGGTCCACCCAAGTGTGAATACTGAATACTTTACTGCATTTTCAGTTGTTTTGCACTTCTGTAATGTTTTAAACTAAAATAATGGGAATGTCTCTTTTTTAAGCTTTACTTTTATTTTCTTGTCTCAGAATATTTTATTAGGGTCCCTGCTCAAGCAGTGAAGGTAACTTTGTGTGCCTTCCCTGTAAAAGGTTTCCAAATGCATTCAGAAAGGTGCATGTAGTCCCTATATAAAACCAAGACATAGTTGTGTAGCGGGGTGGGGAGGAACTTTAGAGGACTGTGTTTGGTGTGTGTGTTTTGTTTGGTAGGGTTGTTTTTTTTGTTGTTTGGTTGGGTTTTTTTGTTTGGTTGGGTTTGGGTTTGGTTTTGGTTTCTTCCTCAAGAATGCACCATGCCTCTGAGCAGTGCTAGGCTATGTTGGGAGGTATGCTTTTGACTGAAGTTACACAAATTGTTTTAATAAAGTACAAAAACTTTATCCCAATGTAATAAAAATTTCTGTGTATCACTGGCAACCACTGCCCAGACATCAGGAGATAAAGCTATGCAGGATTGTATTTAATTTCTAGCCTAGAGTATCAGATCAATAATGTTCATAGTATTGTTGGCTTACCCCCTACCCCACAATTCTGTTTGTTCTTGAGGGGTTGCTTTACCTGTGTGCTCATAAATTATTTGCAAGATTCTTGGCCAGTAGCTTGTAATAACAATGTAGAAATTAAATCTGCCCTTAATGGTTGGTATCACGAAAGCCTTTGCTAGACTTGAACAGTGGGTTAGTATATACCAACTTTGTTCAGTGACCTTTTCTCAAAGCTTAATTAAAGTTACCTAACAATCTCAGAATAAGTAAATCCGTATTTAACTTCTAAAACTTATTACCAAACATAGTCAACTATGTAACTATCAATCCAAATGCCTCCAGTGCAATCCCTTCTTCCTGCTTTGAATGATTGGAAAGAAGGAAGAAACAGAATCATACAGTATGTTATTTAAATGCTAGTTCTGCCGGAATAGAGAGAGATTGCACATAGGACTTTGAAATTTTATGTTGGATCATAATTTGTCCTAAGTATTTTAACCATTGCATTTAGTATTTTAGGGATTGCTGTGTTCTTATTATTGCATCATTATTTCTTGCTGGAATTTTTGAGTCTCTGTCTGAAGCAATAGGTGTCTTAATCTTTTCTGAGTATAGTGTAAAAACTTGTGGTCACGTGTTTATCCCATCATACCATGTGTACACCTAACTCCTCATAACTATCAGTACTTGATAATGCTGCTGAGATAGAAGTTTTTCAGCATGTTGTGAGAGAGAGCAGTGTGCTGGGGATGGAACTTTTCCTGTTTTCAGAAGAGGAGAGAAGTTTCTTGAGGAAGTACAATCTTGCTTTGTCACTGATTTGTCACTTTTGATATAATGATTAAATGATCTTTCTTAACTTTGAATCTCCTTTTAGCTATTTTCAGTGGGGATGTATTTCACCTTTTAAATTCACTGAATAATTAAAGTTGATTTTATTAATAAATACAGCAAGTAATTTATTTACTCTTGGAATGCACTTTTACCTTGGGTAGAATTGCTTAGAGCTGCGTTATCACATGATCTCAATTTTATTTAATTATATTGACTGAAATACATTTTATGATTAAATATTTTGTGTACAAGATACTCAGCTTTAAAAGCTTTTAAATGGTTAGTGGTTTTTCATATCTTTGTTATTTTAATGGCTTTTTATGGCAGATGCCAAAGCAACAGTGTCATATATCCTTGAGCCTTTTTATCATTATAGCAGGGTTTTTGCTTGCAAGTTTGTTTTCTGGGTTGGTAGTAAATATGGATGCCTTCTTACAGAGCTTGGGGATGTCTGGAAATTTAAGCTCCCCCACTGTGTTGTTTGAGAGAAATACAGAAATAAAGTTCTGCACAATTTTCTGTTAAAAGAACAAAAATAGCAGATTGCTGACATGTTTCTGTGGTTTCTTCAGTGGTAATCCTTGTGTCAGGAAATACTATTTCATGATGTTGCTGCCTTATCTATTGTTATCATTATCTGTTACCTGTTTAAATTTGTTTTACCTGTCTTAGAGTTTCCCTGAGAAGTGAGCCGCTCTTGCCCCAGAAGGAGTCAATGTTACTAACTAAGTATGTATCATATAATTATTCTGTAACTGTGCATTACAGAACAGAATTACAGAAAAATTCAGGTTGGAAGGAGCCTTAGGAAGTAAAGTTGGCTTAGCAAATAAAAACTTCGGTTTTATCTTACTGCTGAAGCACCTTCAATCCGATAGAAACCTTAAGCAATGGACTCCATCACCACAGATCCTGAGAAACGTGGTGACAAAATTGAAAAGATGATCTGAAGCCTAGTTCATAAACTGCTTACAGTTGCATCTTTTTAATTTTAAGCATTTGTTTTAATAAACAAAGGAAGTAGTTTGTATTACTGATGAAATTGGAAGTCAGTTGAGACTGGCTTTAGCATAGTGTGTTATTGCCTACTTTGAAGTATTTATTCAAAGTGTGTGTTTAGTGCTAAAGGTAGTACTGTAACAGGAAAATGCTGAACACTTATCTTTATAAAAAGGAACCCTAATAAGCTCTTAAATTCCCTGCTTTAACTCTTTGCAAAAAAAAAAAAAATCTGTAGTTGCAGAACCTTCAGTAGAAGCAATGTACGTAAATGGAAATTTAAACCTTCAGCAGCTTGAGTGGTCTGTTGAGTTATTTGAGAAGCAGAAGCAATTGCCTATGCAAGCATAAATAATTGTCTGGAGGAAGAGAACCTATGTTTCCAAAGTGATGCTGCAAATGAATAGTGCATGTGGGAATGTAGGCAGAGAGTTATTACTATAGCTTGCTTTTGCTTAGGAGATGGGCACCTTTATTGGTGTCTTTGAATAGGGCTGCGAAGTCCCTGGTGACTCGTTTTTAATGCCTACATTCTGATGAGGTATAAATGATCAACCTTTTCATTTATGTCAGCATTGCTGTGCTGTTACTGTTTTTCAGATGTTAGAAACGATGCGTGATTTTAGCAGTGCTCCAAGCTGCACTCAACATTCATTTGGGAGAGCTTCTCTTGTAATCTCCCTGGAAGTTACTATGATTCTCTCCTATATTTTATTGGAGGAGAGAATGTTATTTATATAACTAAAATATAAGGCACCTTCTGCACATTCAATATTTTAACCGTGTATGTTTCCTGGCAATTGTGTTTTTTAAAAAAAAAAAAGAGTGGGGAATTGGGATCATGTTTTTCACATGAGAGGCGTAAATGGTGTGCTTGCTTTTAAGGGGTAGGATCGTACACCATCAAGACAGATCTGCTGCCAGATGATATAGCTGATAAATGCTTTTGCTGAAGATTTTGTGGATCTGGAGTATGGATAAAATAAAATTGTGTACACATAACAAAGGGGCTATATTGAAAGGATGTCTGAAAACTATGGGGAAAATTCTGTGTTTAGCACAAACCAAATTCTTACTGGGCCCAGCGAGGGCAGTGTTCTGTAACCCACTTGTAACATCTACGATTTTAAAAGTCAGTGGCTTTGTTTTAAGGATGCTGCATGAAATCAGACTTCTTTTAAGTGAGACTTTAGACTTCATTATGTGTGTGCTATATGGCTTGTGAGCTGGACTTTTTTAAAAAAATTGTTTTGTAGGCAAACTGCTGAAACCACAGCTGGCAGTGGTAGATTTTGAGTTGCTTTTGATTTTTATTTTATATTTTATTTTAAAGAGTATTGCATATTATCTGAGGTGCAGATCAAGTGATTTTATTGTTGTTGTTGTTGTTGTTGCTATTAGTATTATCATCAGATATTTTTAAAACAACAAGCTGTGCAGCTTTAAAAAGAAGACTGATCAGACCCAGGACTTTCAAATTGTAATTGCTCAACTGTTCAGCACTTTTTTCCCTGTAGCATGCACTTTTTGCCTTTAATCAGAATTAACTCGATTCTTTACTTTGATTCTTTACTAAAATTTTAAATTCTTTTCTAAATATGGGTAGTTTGTTAGATAGTGTGTTCTTTAAGGTAGCTGCATGGCGCTGTGCTGTACATATGAAGGCGGTATTCATTGTCAAAAAGCTGAAAGTCTAATGAATTAAATAATTTGGGTATTAGTAATCTGGAAAATGGGGAGAATGACAACTTCAGCTTTATTCAGTGTGTTCTGTGGTTTTCTGCATAACTGTGGAGATGTTTTGTCAAAATAGGAAGGTTCTGCAGTGTGGATCGCCACTAGTTCAATAGTAATTCTGAGGCGGTGGGGCTCCTGGTTGGTTATATTTAGACAACAATTAAACAGTGTTTAAATATATTTATTCTGTCATTATTTAAAATTAAATAACACCTTTATGATAATTCCATTTCTGTTTTACGAAAACGTATAGTAAATCATTATGGTATGTTGGTGTAATATTGCATGTTGGTGCTACTTTATGAACAGATGACATGTTAATAATCATAGAATCAATAAGGTTGGAAAAGA
>NW_009207589.1:0-502 GCF_000690835.1 Fulmarus glacialis
CCCGCATCCCGCAGCACCTCAAAAGCGATAGTTATTGGGATTTCGGGGGGCAGAGGGAAGTCAGGGAGAAGGGTGCCCGATGCTGGCACCCCTTGGCATCGCCACTGGGTGCCAGCCCGGCACATGTGGGTAGGAGGTGCCCTGGGTGCCTGGTGGCATGGGGTGTGCATCCAGGCAAGGGGGGTGCAAGCAAACTTGGGGTACCCAGGAGGGCGCCAGCTGGGCACCCAGAGGGTGATAGGCACCAGGAGCCATTAGGCACCAGGAGCCATTGGGCACCAGGAGGTGATTGGCACCCAGGAGCTGACGGGGGCCAGGAGCCAACGGGCACCTGAGAGTCAAAGGGCATCCAGGAACTGATGGGCATGCAGGAGCCAATGGGCACCAGGAGCCATTGGGCACCAGGAGCCAACGGGCACCCAAGAGCCAAAGGGCACCCAGGAGCTGATCGGCACCCAAGAGCCAAAGGGCATCAGGAGCTGATGGGCACCAGGAGCCCAAG
>NW_009207589.1:682-3717 GCF_000690835.1 Fulmarus glacialis
CAGGAGCTGATGGGCACCCAAGAGCCAAAGGGCACCCAGGAGCTGATGGGCACCCAAGAGCCAAAGAGCACCCAGGAGCTGATCAGCACCCAAGAGCCAAAGGGCACCCAGTAGCTGATAGGCACCCAAAAGCCAAAGGGCATCAGAAGCTGATGGGCACCCAGGAGACGATGAGCACCAGGAGCCAATGGGCACCTGAGAACTAAAGGGCATCCAGGAGCCGATGGGCACCCAGGAGCCAATGGGCACCAGGAGCATATGAGCACCAGAAGCTGATGGGCATCCAGGCCTCCATGTGGACCCAGACTTCTGGGGGCACCAGAAGCCAAAGGACACCCAAGAGTTGATGGATGTTCAGAAGCTGATGGATGCCCAGGAGCTACATGGTCCATGGGCACCCAGGAGCTGATGGGCACCAGGACCTGGCAAAACCAAGGAGCTTACGGGCGGCACCCAGGACCTGTTGGGCACCCAGGAACCAAAAGACACCCAGGAGTCTATGGGCACCCAGAAGCCAATGGGCATCCCATTGGCACCCAGGAGCTGACAGATGCCCAGGATCCAATAGGTACCAGGAGACCATGGGCACTCATGAATCAACAAGCACAAAGGAGCTGATGGACACCCAAGAGCCAACAGACACCCAGGAACTTATGGGTATCCAGACTCCACGGGCACCCAAGAACTGATGGATGGCCAGCATCCAACAGGTACCCAGGGGTCCAGGGACACCCACGAATCCACAGGCAACCGGGAGCTGACAGACACCCAGGAGCTGACAGGCAGCCAGGAGCCGACGGGCATCCAGGAGCCAACAGATACCCAGGAGTCCATGAGCACCCAGAAGCCAGTGGGCACCCAGAATGCATGGGGATGCAGGAGTTGATGGATTCCCAGGATCCAAGAGGTACCAGGAGTCCACGGACACCCACAAATCCACTAGTAACCACAAGATGACAGGCACCCACGATCTGATGGACACCCAGGAGCCAACAGGTACCAGGAGTCCATGGGCACCCACAAATCCACAAGCATCCAGGAGTTGAAGGACACCCAGGAGATGATGGGCACCCAGGAGTTGATGGATGCTCAGGATCCAACAGGTACCAGGAGTCCATGGGCACCCAGAAGGAGCTTACGGGCGGCACCCAGGACCTGTTGGGCACCCAGGAACCAAAAGACACCCAGGAGTCTATGGGCACCCAGAAGCCAATGGGCATCCCATTGGCACCCAGGAGCTGACAGATGCCCAGGATCCAATAGGTACCAGGAGACCATGGGCACTCATGAATCAACAAGCACAAAGGAGCTGATGGACACCCAAGAGCCAACAGACACCCAGGAACTTATGGGTATCCAGACTCCACGGGCACCCAAGAACTGATGGATGGCCAGCATCCAACAGGTACCCAGGGGTCCAGGGACACCCACGAATCCACAGGCAACCGGGAGCTGACAGACACCCAGGAGCTGACAGGCAGCCAGGAGCCGACGGGCATCCAGGAGCCAACAGATACCCAGGAGTCCATGAGCACCCAGAAGCCAGTGGGCACCCAGAATGCATGGGGATGCAGGAGTTGATGGATTCCCAGGATCCAAGAGGTACCAGGAGTCCACGGACACCCACAAATCCACTAGTAACCACAAGATGACAGGCACCCACGATCTGATGGACACCCAGGAGCCAACAGGTACCAGGAGTCCATGGGCACCCAGGAACCCACAAGCATCCAGGAGCTGATGGGCACCCAGGAGCTGATGGGCACCCAGGAGCCAACAAGTACCAGGAGTCCACAGGCACCCAAAAATCCACAAGCATCCAGGAGCTGATGGTCACCCAGGAGCTGATGGGCACCCAGGAGCCAACAAGTACCAGGAGTCCATGGGCACCCACAAATCCACAAGCATCCAGGAGCTGACAGACACCCAGGAGCTGATGGGCACCCAGGAGCCAACAAGTACCAGGAGGCCATGGCACAATCTGATGGACACCCAGGAGCCAACAGGTACCAGGAGTCCATGGGCACCCACAAATCCACAAGTAACCACAAGATGACAGGCACCCACAATCTGATGGACACCCAGGAGCCAACAGGTACCAGGAGTCCATGGGCACCCACAAATCCACAAGTAACCACAAGATGACAGGCACCCACAATCTGATGGACACCCAGGAGCCAACAGGTACCAGGAGTCCATGGGCACCCACAAATCCACAAGTAACCACAAGATGACAGGCACCCACAATCTGATGGACACCCAGGAGCCAACAGGTACCAGGAGTCCATGGGCACCCACAAATCCACAAGCGTCCAGGAGCTGACAGACACCCAGGAGCTGATGGGCACCCAGGAGCCAACAAGTACCAGGAGTCCACGGGCACCCACAAATCCACAAGCATGCAGGAGCTGATGGACACCCAGGAGCTGATGGACATAGAGGAGCTGATGGACATAGAGGAGCCAGGAGCCCTGAACAGCCCATGCTGTGCCCCATACCCCCCCGACCTGGATCCATGCCCTTGGCAGCAGCCTGGGTGCAACCACCAGGAGAAGACCCCCTTTGTGCCCACGCCAGCCTCCATCCCCAGTGTCACCCATGTCCCACGGACACCCAGCCCCGCAGCACCCCACACTCGGTTGCTCCCCTCGCCCAGCATGGCTGCAACCGGGGGCAGCAGGGTGCCGGTGGGGGGGGGGGACCATAGACCTCGCCAGGAACGCCCACATCTCACGTCACATCACGGCGAGGCGAGAGGTGACGCCTTCCCTGTCGTGTCATTGTCACGGTGGCACCCCGGGGAGTGGGGGGAAAGGGAGGGGGCGAAAAAAGGGCATTTCGACTTCTACTGACCTGCGCCGGGTTCGGATGACCAAGGGACGAGTCCCCTCTCCGCTTACTGAGGCTCTGAGCCATCTACATCCCATCTCACCGGGGTTTTGGGCGACCAAAAAAAAAAAAAAAGGACCAAAACTGATCCCCTACCGCTAGCGACGGCGTTTCTGCCGAGGGGGCGGGATGAAACCCTTCCAAAA
>NW_009207589.1:3738-5568 GCF_000690835.1 Fulmarus glacialis
AAACCCTTCCAAAAAAAAAAAAAAAAGTAAGAAGAAGGACGCCAAATCAGGGCAGGCCGACGAGTCTGCTGTTACTCCGGCTAAAAAAAGCAGGAAACCATATCCCGAGCTTGGAGATGCCAATCTTCCCATGCAAACAACTCCCTTCTTGTTTTTTTTGGAGAGTACCAGCAGGCTCGGGAACGGGCAGTCACAAATAGCAACTCCACAGCACCGCCAGGGAAACCTTCTCCAGCCCCAGGAACCGCGTGGGGATGCTGATGTCCCCATGCTGGGATGGTGGCTCCGCCAGAGGGGACCTGGTGGTGGCCATCCCCCCCTTGGGATGGTGGCTGCTCCGGAGGGGACCTGGTGGTGGCCATCCCTGCATCAGGATGGTGGGTCCTTCAGAGGGGACCTAGTGGTGGCCATTCCCCCTGCTGGGATGGTGGTTCCTCTGGAGGGGACCTGGTGGTGACCACTCCCCCATTGGGATGGTGGCTCTTCCGGAGGGGACCTGGCGGTAGCCATCCTCCCATCATGATGGTCACTCCGCTGGAGGGGAGCTGGTGGTGGCCCTCCCCTCATTGGGACGGTGGCTTCTCTGGAGGGGAGCTGGTGGTGGCCGTCTGTCCCCATGTTGGCATAGTGGCTCCTCCGGAGGGGAGCTGGTGGTGGCTGTCCCCAAACTGGGATGGTGGCTCCTCTGGAGGGGACCTGGTAGTGGCCACCTCCCCATCAGGATGGTGGCTTCTCCAGAGGGAACCTTATGGTGGACACCACCACAGATGTCCTCTCCCCAGCACATCCATGCAGGGATGTCCTATTGAGGTTCGTTGGTGTCTTGGATGTCACCAGTGAGGTGGAAGGTGGTGGTGGCCATTCCCTGGTTCCCAAAAAGGGACATGCTCAAGGGCTTTGGGACATTGCAGGACATGACGGTCACACAAGCCCAACCTGTTTCTGCCATCAACACACATCCCTCAAATTAAAGGGATTCAACTTAAAATAATTTATATAAGTCACAGAGGGACACGCAGATTGGGGACAACCCCCATCTGCAACCAGGAACGGCGGTCATGGAGCAACTAGTACCAGTGTGGGCAAGGACTGGGCAGACTGGGACCAGCCCCCCATCCCCCGGAAGCCCAGCAGCTCCGACGGGAGTCTGCACGAAGAGTGAGTTACTGGAATATTTTTACCCAGATGCTGATTTTCGTTCTCCCTCCCATTGGCCGGGCCGCAGTTCCCAAAGACCCAAAAGCAAACACGCTATTTTTAGAGAAGAGTTCATTTACTGGAGCCATTCCCTTTGAAATTCCTCACCCATCCTCTCCATGGAAACCGAGGGAGCCCGGAGAAACAGCCCCACTGGGACCAACCATCAGAGCTTTAAAAAGAGCCACGTTGAGGGACAGGGCGTGGAAGTGGCTGATTTTTCTTCTCCAGACGCATCCTGGCCTGGAAACACCATGGTGGAAATCGCAATGTATTTGGTTTAGTGGGTTCTGTCTCTGCAAGCTGGGCTTGATGCCTTCAGGAGGAGATGTCCTGGAAGATGGACCATACCTGCTCTGAAAATCATGCCTGTATAGCTAATGGGGCCTGTTGTTTTGGACGGGTGGTGGGGATGGTGGTGGAGATAGGTGGAGGGGGATGGGTGGAGGGGGATGGCTGGATGGGTGAATCGAGATGGATGGAGATGGATAGAGATGGGAGGAGATGGCTGGAGATGGGTGGAGATAGGAGGAGATGGATGGACGGATGGATGGATGGAGATGGATGGAGATGGGTGGAGATGGGTGCAGATGGGTGGAGATGGATGGATGGATGGAGATGGATGGAGATGGG
>NW_009207589.1:5761-7085 GCF_000690835.1 Fulmarus glacialis
TGGAGATGGATGAATGGGTGGATGGAGATGGGTGGATAGAGATGTATATATGGATGGAGATGTGTGGATGGAGATGGATAAATGGATGGAGCTAGATGGATGGATGGATGGATGGAAGGAAGGAAGGGAGGAAGGGAGTCTCTTTCCCCACTTTCCAGGGGAAAGCCCTGGGAGAAGGGGAAGAAACTCCGCACAGACCAAACCCCAGCGCTGCCCTGCTGCATCTCCCCTTCATGTGACAGCACCACCTTCTCCATCCTGAATAAAAAACCCTGCTGCAGCTCCGAAGCTGAGGGAACTGCCCCATCGGGACCTGCCTGCGCTGGATGGGTGATGGAGCTCAGCAACGAAATCACAGCAAGCGGAGACCTCGGCGCATCACCTCTCTGGTCCCTCCCATCACACAGGGATCAGCATCTGTGGGAAACCTCCCGCTTCGGAAATATCCCTGGAAAAGGCTCTAAATCCCATAACCCTTGCAAGGACGAACTAACGCTGCAGCAACAAGACCCGGGAAGCTCTGAGCCTCCATCCCAGCTGAGTTTGGCAGGAGGGTGCCGACGACGCACGTGCACGTCTCAGAGATGCCGACCTGCGGCTTCCCCTGCAAGAGCAGATCGGAGATTGAGGCCACCTCCTCCAAGCAGAAGCTTCGGAGGCGTGCGATTTTCCATGGAAAAGCCCAGGCACGAAGCCCTGTGCACGCATGCAGGCAGGGTGCAGGCAGGCTGCCCAGAAATGCAGAGCAGCCCGTGCAATGCACACACGGTGACGGTGCGGCCCTGCACCACCCCTGCGCACAGAGCGGCCCGGATCTATCCCTGCACCCCTGCACGTGCACCCCAGCACCCGGGATCTCCCCGTGCAAGGATGCAGGTGCACAGTGGCACTACTGATCTCCCCGTGCACCCCTGCATGTGCGAACAGCACCGGGGATCTCCCGGTGCATCCTTGCGTGTGTGCAAACCAGCACCACGAATCTCCCCTACGCACCCTTGCACATGTAAACTGGCACAACTGATCTCTTTGGGCATCCTCGCACCCTTATGCACCTTTGCACCAGCACCAGGGACCTCCCCGTGCACCCCTGCACATGCACCCCTGCAACAAGGACCTCCCCATGCGCACCTGCATGTACACTCCAGCAGCAGAGATCTCCCTGTGCACCCCTGTGCGTGCAGAACCAGCGCCATGAATCTCCTTATGCACCCTTGCACGAGCACACCAGCACCAGAATCTCCCCGTGCAAATCTGCAGGTGGCACGCCAGCATCAGAGATCTCCCTCTGGACCCCTGCACGTGCACCCCTGCACCAGGGATCTCC
>NW_009207589.1:7224-7505 GCF_000690835.1 Fulmarus glacialis
GCCCCTGCGCCAGGGACCTCCCCGTGCACCCCTGCACCAGGGACCTCTCCGTGCACCACTGCAGCCAGGAACCTCTCCATATACCTCTGCACATGTACCCCTGCACCAGGGGTCTGCCGGTGCACCCCAGTTCTGCAGACCTCCCCATGCAGGGATGCACGTCCACACCAGCACCAGGGATTTCCCTGTACAGGGATGCACATGGACAGCAGCACCAGGGATCTCCCTGAGCACCCCTGCACATCCAGCCCCGCACCAGGGACCTCCCCGTGCACCCCTGC
>NW_009207590.1:0-1589 GCF_000690835.1 Fulmarus glacialis
CTACTCAACCCAGGTGGGGTCCAAGGTTGGGAATAATAATCCGTCATTTCCCTGCTACCCTTATCTGAGTTGTATCTTGAGTAGAATGACACTATTGTTGATGAGGTCTTGAGAATGGTCACAGATGACTAAAACCAATCATCTAACGAACCTATAAAGAGTGGTCCTCAGTGAGACCCTTTGAGCTCTCCCGGACCACAGTGGGCTGCGCCCAGAATCTCCCTCTGAGTGGGACACCTCTCAGAGTTCTCAAACTCTCAAGTTTGTGAGACTCAGAGGATCACCGAGACTTGGGCTGAAACACTCCTCAGCCGAGACACTCCTTGGGGCTCCACCCTTTGCCCGTTGAGAAATGCCAAGACATTTAATGTGAGTATTTTGCAAGACTCGAGGGGAATTTTTAATAGGCACCTTTATCTAGCTTTGGGCCCTTGTGTGTGTGTATGTGAACGTATTCATATATATATATTGATTGATCTAAATCATTTATGTGTATAACTACTAACAAATATCATTGTAGCTAAGTTGTTTTCGGTATTTGTAGAAAACTCGACTAACTCCTTTTTGTAGCTGCCAAATTGATTAATGCTTAAGTATTGTTGAACTCTAAGTTGCTGCTAAACACCCTTAACCCTTTAGTTATAAACTGTTGCCCAGGTCTGCGGCTAAGGGTACATCCAGCCGCACCTAGACTCCTCTCTGAGAAGGAGTTTAGAGAGCAAGGGGGTCTACTCTGAACCTCATGACTCAACGGGAGGGCCTCCTTATCCCTTTGGCATTAGACACAAACCATTGTCCAGGTCTGAGACTAAGATTGGATCCAGCCGGGTCTTCTCTGAACCTCATGACTCAACAGGAGGGTCTCCCTTACCCTTTTATCCTCAATCTCTGTATAAATAATTCCAACACAACTCTGACACGATTTTCTCTGTGTATACTTAATCCATGTAATAAGTAATAGAGTTGAACCTTGCCATCAAATTCTGCTAAGTCACGTTTCTATAAAATTCTGTTAAAATCACCTTTTGCTGATATCTTTGTCAGTGATCTTTAAAGCAGCCCTAAAACTACTCACTACACCCCTTAAACATCTGTGAAATTCACCCACTCCTCATGGCACTCTCTGTAAGCCTTATCAGCTTCCCACCCTCATTTTTTACATTCAATAATTTCCCTTGTCATGTTCAAGGAGGTTGTATAGGGCATTGTCACTCAGTCTGACTTCTTCCATCACCTTCTTTCCCAGGGTGGTTATATGAATTAAATAGAATCCTGCTTCTACACAAGGCGTTCCATATTTACGATCTTGTGTTGCCCTCTGTCTTTTATTTTTGTTCTAAATTATCTTATTTTTGAGAGGGGCATGGAAAAATCAAAACTGCATGAGTTATTAGACACGCAGTCAGTGGAAAAATGAAGCCAGAAGTGGAAACTAGGGATGAAATAGCCTTGAGTAAGCTCTCTACAGATTGCTTTTCAGTCAATATTAGATAAGCCGACATCAGCAACTGTTAGAAGTACTAGCAGAAGCATACATTAAAAATCTAATATTGGATGTGCCAATGCCACATTTACTCATTAAACCAGCA
>NW_009207590.1:1621-3157 GCF_000690835.1 Fulmarus glacialis
TTTTTACGTCTTTAACTTAATTGTGTGAACTGGGAACTAGCCCTCAAACTTCCAGATATGCTGTATATTGAGAAAATGCTTTCAGAGAAGCACTTACTTGTATCTAATGCTACTTTTGCTATTAGAACTGCTAAAAGCAATGGAGACTCCACATTAACTGGTTTATCTGACCTCCACTTGGCAAAAGTGAAACTGAAGACCATACTGCAGTCTGTCTGCTGATCTATAACTGTTAGGTACTTAATGAACGCTTGAGTTAATACTCATTTAAAATACAGATAAAGTAACATGTTGAAAAAATATTCTATTAATAACATGTTATCTATATTTAATACTGTTCTCCCATACTAGTTTCCTCTATGAAGTACATTATTTGTGTTCACACAAGTTAGTAAGTCTAATAGAATAGGTAAATTAGGTGGGGATATTCCTTTTTTAATCACATTTTGAAAGAATACCAAATATACAGAACCTGATCAAAATACTCCATTGACCTTTCCTTAAGAAGCTGATTAAAGAGATATATTCTATTCTTGTCTTCCTGCTTTCAAAAGAAAATGATAACATATGCTGTCTGTCAAGGGATGAAACAGGAGTACTGATAGTCTGATTTCTGCCCACATACAGAAGTCTAAGTAGAACCTCTTAAGCTTAAGCAACTCTGGTGTGCCAGGAGAAGTTTAACACAGGCTTGCTTAAGCAAATATTTCCTTAAGTATAAGGAATAACCATCCCTAAAATGTTTCAATGCAAGGATAGCTTTGCTGTGTAGGTGCTTATGTGCCTTTTGTCCTTATACTACTTCTTACCTAATGCATTCACTATTACTTCTCACAAAACCTCTTTTGAGAGAAAGGATGGGAAACATTGGGACACTGTAAAGGGAGTTTACAGGTCAGGGACTTCTGATGAATTATTTCTTAGTTCATTACCAGGTAGACAGTAACTCTGGTTTTGATGCAGAGAAAGCAGATGCAGGGTAGGTTAGTTTCTTATTTTTGAACTCTGAGGAAAACTGGCCCTCCAGGTCTCAGTAAAGGTTTTGGAGATTGAATATGTTCGTAACCTCTCCACAGTTGTCACCATCTAAACTGTAGGGCAACTATTGTCCAGCTTTTCCTGGCCCTAGTACAGAAGGGGTTAGACATTATTGCTTTGTTTGACAGCGTAGAACTCTGTTTTTAATGCTAAATCTGCAGTCAAGCTTTAAAACTAGTTGAAGTCTAAGTTTTCTGGCCTACGTATGCCATGACATGAAAACTGACACTCAGCCTTTTAAGGAGTAATATTATGAAAAGGTTTTCTAGAAGAAGTCTTCGTCAAGTTCAGTGTTACCTGTGAAACACAGGTGTCAGTGGGCAGGCTGATGGAGCACATTTCTTAAATTGGGCATTGCTCACTGTCCCAGCTAAGTGAGGTTGTTCTTCCTTTCTGTTCCCATGACACCTCCCAGTCATGGAGCTGGTGTCACTACAAAGAACAGTAATTTGTCTTCTATGTTTCATTATGCTGTGTTGCCTCACTCGTTCCTACTTT
>NW_009207590.1:3188-19487 GCF_000690835.1 Fulmarus glacialis
TATAACGAGTTATCTAGCTCATGGTTCTCCAGGAGTCAGTAATGAATAGGGAGAATTGTCATGAAACATACTGAAATAATGGTCTGCTTCATGGAAAACTGTCTCTCAAAGGAAAGACACGGAAAACCTCTTCCACTTTGGGACTGTGAATACCTCAGTTTGGTATTTGATCCCTACTAAGTCATGAGGCTGGTGGGAAGCCTGGACTTGCGAGAGTTTTTAGCAGGGGTCATGACAATTCCTGTCTTATTGCTTGTCCCTGATAATGATTTCCTTTGTCCTGTATGCAGAGTAAAGAACGTATTGTGAAAATACATAGTGCTTCCCTGGATTCTCCTTCCAAATGAATCACTATATGACTTCCAAGACATGGTATTTGAGTACAAGAGGTTTGTGTTTGTAAAACTTAAATTAATCATATCCATTTCAAATTTAATAACTTCTAACTCTAATCGAGGATACACTCTAGCATCTTGTAGTCTAACCAAAACCTGGAAAATAAGAGATATTTCATTTTTCTCATGAAAATATGAAATCCAAGACATATTATTGACAAATAAATATGCTAAATAACCCTGCCAGAGTAGGAAATTGTTTAGTTCAGTCTTAATAGCTAACTTTACCAAAGTGCCTCCAGACCATCCTGTTCTCCACAGCTGCCCCTTTCCTTGAAGGCATTCCTTCCAAAAAGCAGGTGTGATGTCCATATTGGACTTGGATGTCCTGCACATAGAGGAGATGAGCAATCTCTGCTCACTACTTTTCCAGGGTTATATCCTTAAAGGTATGGAAAGCATCTGGTACCCACCAGGAGAAGCTGGATAGGTCATTGCTTGTTAATGAATAGTTGCAGAGTGCAGAGGTTTGCTCGTTTGCTATATCTCTGTAGGTGGGTTGAACTACCTGTTTACTAAATGCATTTTTCTTATCTTTAACAGTATGTGCAATACATTATCAGACTTTGTATCTTACACACCATGCACAGTCAAGATAAATCCAAATACCTGGATCAATAGATGTTGCATGTTGGTATCTGTATAGTGCAGTTGTAGTTACAGGACAGGTTTTGCAGTGCATGAATCCCTTGGTTTTACTGTTACATTATTTTGGCAATGTCATGCTTTCTGGACAGCCTTCCTTGCCTTTGTCTGCCTACAGAAGCTGGAGGCCAGCATATGGCAGTGTTGGGGAGAAGTTTCTTCCTTCCACCAATCAGGAAGTGTTTTGGAAAACTTCTTGTCCTTACTCTCTTTTTCTGTGTGCTCCATATAGAAAAACAAAGCTGCTTTTGAATTCCTGTTTATCATGTAGGTCAGTAATAAGATATATGAACATGCCTTCTATCTATCTTACTGTGCTTTTCAAAACTAGTTGGTCTTCCTTTAATGGCACACATCTGAATATAGTTTGAACTTCCAATTTTTACTTTTTAGAAGCTTCTCTGCATTGTTGGTTTACAGTATTGATTTGTACTGAGGTTTGCTTTGAATTTCAAGTATGTACGAACTCTGAACATGAGGGATCTGCCGTAATGATTCCTAAATTGTTCAGCAAATTTCTTATTTTCATCAACGGGAAATAAGCCAGCAGAGAACAGCTGTGCATTAGAAATGGAATTTAAGATGACTTAAGATGTCAATATAGTTATTCTGCATAACTAAAGAATCTGGAGCTTCTGTAGGTAAGCATTTCTCATAAGATATTTTGGCTTACTGTCCAGATCTCCTACATGGACAATGCTGACTAGTTCAAAACTAGCACTTCTGCTTTGATTTCAATTTGAAACCACAACTTACGACAAGGTTTATTGGTTTTGAGTATCTGGGAAAAGAGTTCTCTTCTGTCAGTTTTAATATACTCTAAGGCTCTTAAATTCAGATTTTTTTAAAAAATATTGGTACTTTTGACTGTATGTTTAATAAAATCATGTCAGCTGACTTCCAGAATCCAATCTGACCTCTGTATGTAAAAAGGTTTTTGTAACACCTTTAAAGTTAAGAAAAGAAAATATAGATTCTGCATCATGCCTATGAAAAACTGATGTATATTGGCAAGGTGGATACTTCCACTTAGTTAACGCATTGTTCAGAACCAGAAAAGCTGCTTCTTAATAAAAAATTAAAAGCTTGCCTTCTTTAAGATGAAGAGGTTTGGAGTCTTCTTTAGCTTTTGTGACTTTTGAGGTGAAATAAAATGCCAGGTTTCTGCTAAAAGGATGTTCCAGTAAGCTAGTACAATCAATGATACCAAATTAAAGCAGAACAAATAAATGAACCATCAAAAGGCCTTAAACTAGCATTTAAAGATTCTGAACTACCTTAGGATGTTCTGGATGCTAGAATTTGGGGCAAGAAAGTGAGTATAATTTTTGTTCCAAGAAAAAGTTACTCTCTTCAAGTGAGATAAATTAAACTGGTCATGAGCTTTTACTTCTTTACTCTTTAAGTCGCCGGAACTAACAAATATTAATCCAACTATGTACCTCAGTAAGGTAAGCTAGTTATGGTTTACCATATGTAGGAATAACATGGATATCATATTGAGACATAGAATGAATGATCAGTTTCCTTCTTAGCAGCCTTTTGCTCTATCAACAGAAGGAGGGAAGAAATTGCACTACAGCTTATTGTACTTGTTACCTTTTAAGAATATGTTTCAATTTATACATGCAATTCTCTGGAAGGTGATAGCTAAAAAAAAAAATGTTCTTTCATTTGCATTAAACACAGTGTGGGTAATGTTTCTTGTGATTAGAGGTTCAAGATCTATGCTATTAAAGGAATTTCTAAAGGTAGTGTGACAGAATGTGTGTTACTTGAAAGATATCACTTTCCTCTCACCGCACACAACAGCATAAAAACTCTTTTTTAACAGTTTCATTTTAGCAAGCAGAAATGTTTCAGAAGGGTGATAGAAGGGGGAGATTGTAAATCAAATGTTGTTTAATTGATACCATAGACCTTATTCAGCAAAAAACCCGTCTTGCTGAACTGCTGAACTCTGTCTTACACTTACTGCTGTTTGGTTCAGGGCTGTTGACATAGAATGGTAGAGATGATATTTAAGAGCCTGAGAGCACCTCTCTCTGGAAAGGTTAAGTCACACCTGATGTGTGTTATTCAACAGGCAAGTTAACAAAGATTTTAACAAAAAAAGCTTAAGGTTCTTCTGACAGTTATTCAGTATAAAGATGACTTTGCGGACTTAAAGAAGACACAGTTTGACATGTAGGAGATGCCTTCACCCTTCAAGTGGAATTAGAAGAGTCTGAGAAAGAACTGCAGAGTGTGAAATGAGATATAGTGGAAGAAATTACTTTTTTTTACTACTTCCCCCCTGCCCCGCTCCAGGGAATTCTGTTCCCTAAATAAAGCAAGACATAAAAATATATAAAAAATATGTATGTTCAATATATTGAATATAATTGAATTCTTCAGTGGTTTTGTTTGCCCTTTGGAACAGGTCAGCTCTGTTTGCATGGATGTAGGCATATGTGTCCTTTATTTCATATGACATATTTGATACCCTATTTCTCATTGTTACTAGCCAAGTAAAGTTACCTAGATAAGAGTAACTTGTAGAAAAAACTTCACTCCATAGGAGTATGAGCATGCATTTTTTTCTTCCTATATACTTCACACTGCTCCACTTCTTTGACAATTGGAATATGTAGGATGATTGAAAATTATTTAAAAAAAAAATTTAAAAATATGTTTTAAATAAAATTCTACATTTTTTTCAGAATGTTATGAAAATGTTACTGTGAGAAATGACAGCTATACATAATCCTTTGAATTACTCTAAAATGTAACTTAGGGAATTTCTTGCTTCATCTTCTAAAATCTGTTTTAATTCCATGTCCCATTAAAAAGAGTGGGCTTTCATTCTAGACATTCAATATTCTACACATCTTCTATAAAGTACTTATAGAAATAGTTTTTATGGCTTTCAAATTAATGCAAATATATCATAATGATTAATTTCTTTAGTATTTATATATTAATGGTTTGACCAACAATTTTAAGTGTTGTCAAAACTTGAAAGAGTCTTTTACTATTCTGGCTGAATAGCTAAGTATAAAGATAGCTATGTAGTTTTGTTGACTTTTCTTAGAATGTCCACAAGAACACTTGCTAACCTTTGGTAACATGATAGGTTTCAGAGTCCTTTGCCACCAATTTTTGAAATAATTCTTCAGATATCTTTGCATTTATATTGATTTTCATATGGATTCCTAAGCTAGAATCATTGTGATTAAAGTTTGTCTTTATGCAGAATTATCTTTAGGACTTCTTTATATTTTGATTGTTTCACTTAAAGTACTTTTTACCAAAACATTCATTGTTTTATTAAATAGTTACTAAGATTGAAGTGAATGTATTTAAGCAGCTAATTGTCTATTTTTTTGATCCTTCTTTTAAGGATTTGTTTTTCTAGCTTTTATTTCTTTCTCTTTCATCTTAGGTACATCTAGACAACATAACACTTCACACAGATACTTCAGATACTCCTTGAATGAACAAGCTAGAACACCACAAATAATAGCATTTCTTTTTTAATGTTGGACTAATGGACAGCTACACTTCAAAACCAAAACTAGTATAGTGCTCTATTCTGCTTTCATGTAAGAGCCAAAGTAGCCAAGGTCTGGTTTTGGCATAGGTGATGATGCTTATTAAATTTAAAGATAGCACTATGGGAAGAGAGTGCCAGCACAGTAGGACTCAAAGTGGTGTTGACAAACTGAAAAGTGTGGGGAGAAGTGGTGTGCTCTCTCAGAAAGGGGAGTACCAAAGCAGAGATAATCAGACATCCAAATACAGGATGCAGAACAACTGCTCACGTTTGTAGAGAAGGTCTGTAGACTGCTTGAGTCATGAATTGAGTATGAGGAACCCAATGCTGCAGCAAAATGTAAAAATCCAACAGTATAATAGGGTCCTTATAAAAGGGAATTTGGACCACAGAATTCATTAAGTAATCCCTGCCTCTCCTCCGGTGAATATTGTTTGGGGTATTGCACATAATATAGTATGCACATACATTGAAAAGAGTTCAGAGAATTAGCAGGGACAGTTAATATTCTAAAATTAATGATTTATGGGGAAATTGGGCTTATTTGACTTAAAGAAACAAAGATTGATATTGTCATCATATACAAAAAAGGCTGATCCTAAGAAGAAGGGAAGTGTATTCTGTGGCTGAGATAAGAAGTGATGGCTTGACTTAAACACCCTTATGGCAATTTGAGATACTAGGAAAATATTTTAATAATAACTTTAAGCAAAAATAATGCTTGTAATATGCCTGTGGACTCTGACTTCGAGGAAGGGATTTTCTAGGAACACCGTAAGCATAAATCTATTGAGAAGAAAGTCAAGGTTATCCCAATCTAATTTCCAGTTTATTAAGTTCTTCTTTGATTAACTCTTGTTTTCACTAGTTTCTTGACCACAGTACTACAAAGAACACTTTCATATCTGTTATACTTTGTGACTGTTCCGAATTTTCTCCATTTAAAAAAAAAAAAAAATCTTTTACATTGTGAATGCTAGAACTGGGAGTGTAATTGCAGTGTAACAGTGTAAAATGTATGGGTAGTATATCCTGTAAATTTTTTTTCCTGAGATACATATGTATATATGTATATAGATATATCAGGAAAATATATACTATCTGGGCATAATGTTCAGCTGACAGCCTTTAAGCCTTTTCTCCAGAGCTTATTCTTTCCAGTTAAGTCAACTGTTTTGTGCATGGATTGTGTTTTTAGTTCTGGTTCTGTTGAACAAGAGTTTGGTACCATGTGGACAGAGAGAGATTCAAATCTGTCACCTATTCTACTTCATTACTGCAGTCACTATGGTTATGGTGCTTTCATTACAGTTTTGTATAGTACAGTGCCAAGTAACAGTCTCTGGAGAAACTAATGAAATTTCTTTTTTTTTTTCTTTTTTTTTAATGTGCAGTTGCATATTTAAGATTCATGAACTAGCTGGTTTAGTCTTTATAATATAATGTGATAACTGTATATCACTCAGAGCACTAAATTGACATGTCATGTAATACGAAGTCAAAACGCTTTATAGAAACCTATTACATTAGCACTTTTATCTTATCAGCTAAGCTTATATTCCCATCAGAAAAAAAAAAAAAAAATCTACTTAATTTGACAAGGTCTGCTTTACCTCCAACCTATGCTGATTGGCATTATTTATATTACAGTCATCTGAGTCAAACTCTCACTAGCCATCCTGTTATTTTGAGATTTATGTCACCCTGTAATTACCTTGTTCATCCTATTTGTCCTTTTAAATATTGACACTTCAGTAAGGTTTTTCCCTCCTCTATTAATTTTTGTCTTTTGTGAACATCTAAAGGCTTGCTAAGAGTAATATTAACAAGCCAGATAGATAGTTGAGGAAAAAAAAGCTGGATAACTTATCTGAAAAACTTTTTACATAGTAGGTTTTTTAGAATATCTGCTTTACAATTCTAACTTATTTCTAATATGTTCCTCGATTTCTGCAAGGTGGAAAACAATTCATATGTGTACAATTCATATGTATGTGTACATAATTGAAAATGCAAAATACATCTGTTTAGATTTCATTTGTTGTACATAAAGTGGCCAATACCAGTCATGGGATGTAGGAAGAGCAAAAAAATGTGTTCCAAAACTATGCCTATTAATGCCTACTTCACTTCAAAGCAGGGATGAGATTTTTAGACAGTATAGATTTTTTTTTCTTCTGCCTATTGTCTCATGAAAAATATTTAAAAATTTGCAGTGGTTACTCACTCTGCACCTTGTCCCATTTCAGGCTCCTCATTGCACTCATGTTATTTAAAAGGACTATTTTTTCAAGTTGGAGACAGTGAACATCAAGGGTTACAGTGGTTAAGCCTGGATGCAGTTTGCATGCGACAGGCAGAACCTGTCAATGTCTGATACTACCTTATTTTCTTCTGTGTGTGAAGTTTCCACACAGATGGGGTGGTGCTTCTCCTCCAACAGGGTTCTCTACAAAACCTTCCAGCAGGACAGCCTTCAGATCTTTTTTTTTTTTCACTTTTGCAGAAACACAAGGATGTTTACATGGGGGCTGTGTGGGATAACAAATAAAGAAAGAAGTGGGATCATCAAAATCAGGAGGAATTAATCAAGATATTTAGGTGGCTTCAGATCTATTATCTCAACATCCCTTCAGGCTGGAAAGCACTTAGCTGATAAATTTTGTTCTGTATCTTTAGATAATTCATTTCACTTTACCCATGCCACATTTATATCCTCGAGTGGTTTATTAAAGACTTCTGCGATTCTGCGGTTAAAGATGGGGACTGGCATAGAGGCTGGAGTCTGAGCAGGACAGGAGAAGAAAGGCAGATGTAACCATGCTTCTGACACCTACCTCTCATGTGCTCTGAGAGATGAGCTTGGCAAAGAAGGCTGGTTCGGTGTCTGCTCTGGAAGAAGTATGAGGTAAGGATGGAGACAAGCTCCACAAAACCTTAGTTAGGCTAGAGGGAGAAAAATCTTTCTAAACTGTTGGAGGTGGTAAGAACAAAAAATCCATCCATTTTAACTTCAAAAGTATAAAACTAGCAGTCTTTTGAGAAATGCATCAGGATATTTTTAACAAACTCCAATTTTGAGTGTAAATCAAAGATAGAGGAAGCCACTGAAACCTTTGATATATTTTTAGGGAGTTTTGGGGAATTTTTCTTGAGGCAAACATTTGTTGTGGGAAGGAAAAACAGTTTCAGGTTGGTGAATTTCAATCAATTTGATTTATTGCCAATTAATGAACTTTGATTACAGCTTCTGGTATTGGAAAATAAAAGCAAGCAAACAAAGACACTTGTGGAAAACACCTCAGCTTCCCTCCAGACATCTCCCCTGCACCCTCCTAGTCCCCCCTTTCCCTCACCACAGGTTACACTCGGTGCCTTCGGGGAAGGAATGGGAAGCGCAGGAGGTTGAGCTCAGCTACTGGGGTTCCTATTCAGTGGCTCCGGTGTGGTCTTCTCCATTGGCTGCAGTCACACCTCCTTCCTGGTTGCCTCTTGGTCTCTTTTTGGGCAGCTCTTTGCTCCTTCCCTGCTCTTGCCCTGCTCTGGGTGGCTAGTTTTGCTCCAGAATTTCTCCTGATCTACTGTCCCTCCTTCCCTTGACTATTTCTTGTTTCTCCCATGGTCCCACTCTGGTGTCTCTCCTGCCCTGGCACTGTGGCTCGTGCCTCTTCTGTTTCTCAGTGTCCCTCTGGCTCTGGTGTCTCCCTTGTGTCTCCTCCTGTATGTCTTCCTGGTCTCACATTGTTTCTTCTCTCTCTTCCAACTCTGGTGTTGTTTTTTCTCTGCATTTTTCACCCTTTCTTAAATACGTTTCTGCACAGGCTCCAGAAACTCGTCTGCCTGAGTCAGTGCATGGTGGATCTGTTTTGCCCATTGCGGAGCCAGCTGGAACTGCTGTGTCCGGCATAGAGCAGTCCCTGACCTCCTTCTGCAGAGGCCACCCCTGCGGCACCTCACTACCAACACCTTGACAGCTATGCCCATTGCAGTATTATCTCAGTATTGGATACTTGTAATGTGGTGTTAATTCCTTTGTAAAATTATTTGTGGTGGCATGCAAGGTTGTAGGTAGAAGCAAGAATTTCTCCCTTCTCTACATGCTGCTTCTCTGCTCCTCCTCTTGTGTCTGTTGTGGGAGGGCATGAGTTTTTTGTGGCTGGGTTTCTTGGATTGCCTGGGTTTTTTTCTGGTGGCTTGTGTCGGGGATTTCTTCCAGGAAGATTTCTGAGGTGGGAGCCATAGGGCAACAGGGAACTGGGACCCTCCTCCCTGCTGCTTTTAGCCTCAGATCCTGTGCCTGGCACAAGTGCTTTCCCCTGCCATCCCCCCATGGGCACTCACAGACTGTGGGCACTGCACCAGAGCAGCTGGGCTGAGAGAGAGGCAAGGAAAAGTGGGAGCTGGAAGAGGCCACAGGAAGGGAAAGCAAAATTGGGTGGTGCAGAGTAAGGAAGACTTAAATGATGTGAATTAAACGCCATAGGTATAGGTACGCATAGTAAAAAAAAAGGTTATATGCCTATTGTGTTTTCTGTGATACAATTATCTGGGCTTGGTGTCTAGTTATTTTGGTATTTTGTGTCTTTAGTGTATAATACTATCGTATTAGATTGAATAATTATAAGTGTATATATATATGTGTACTTAAACAGATCTTTTCCTGAAAAACTAGAACATAAAATATCTAATATTTACGGTTTGATAAAAAGTTGCAACTTATACTCAAGTTTTTCTGCTCTTCTTTAAACAAATCTGGCTAATGATTTAAAAATTAAAACAGCCCCTTCCTGCCCCAAACTTTCAATGAGGTCTATTTAAATGTTTTGCAGAGTAAGTAGTTTAATAATACAGGTAAGAAATTAACACTTCAACAGAAACATACAAGTTCAGTTGCATTTTTTTAAACCTATTACAGAGGAATAATTGTAACAGAGGTTTTAAATCTGAAGTGAGTTCTATTGAAACTCTTTGCACACTACATACTGTATTTCTGTCATCAACTGGACTTTTATTTATGAAGTTCTGAACTTTTCTGTTTACCTTCTAAGATTGTTGGTGCAATTTAACCTGTTTATAGGCCAAGATGCTAGAGTCAAAAGACGAATTGAGTCTTACTTTACTACCTCATAATTATTTTTTGTTTGTTTCAGTAGAACTAACCATATGAACAGAGCAAGAAATAACCATTCTAAGTAAATAAATTCACTTGAATGCTTTTGGTTCTGAAGTGGTACAATAGACAGTCATGTTTGTAAAAGTGGAGGAAAGTAAAATAGCACCAAATGTTCCTTTGTTCTTTATATCTTAATGTAACTTTTAAATGAATTGTTGAAAAAAAAATGGAAAACAAATGACATATTTCTTGCTTGACAGGTAAAAGATCTAAGTTTAGTTAAATTCACCCAGAATATTATAAACATTCACTTATGAACAAATAGGACATGCAGGAATGGAAAATCTATTTATTTCATAATGGGGAATAGCAAAAGCATCAGGTGACTAGGAGTATCTGGTAGCTCGGATGTAATTGATCACTGAAAATTATTAATGAAGAAAAATAAAGTAGATTCATACTTGAGCACCAGAAAGTAATTCCAAGATTACATTAATTCAAACTAGAGAAGGAAATCTAACATGACCTGAATGTGAGTAAATTATCTGTCATAGCTCAAATTCTGAATAACATAAAAGTTATTGAGAATTACGTGCTCAGCTGTCAGATGAGAAAGAGAAAGGGCAAGGATGAGCACGGCATTTAGAGATTTGCAAGGTGATTTGGGGCAACTCAAAAATAAGTTGATTTCTTAAAAGATAAAATCCTTTATAAAAAATAAACTGAAGGGCTCTGATTATTATCTGCATACATACAACTCCAATTCTGATAAGGGAAATAACTGTAGTCATGGACAGCTCATAAGACTTAAACATGTGCTTTAAATCAAGCATATTCATATTAAACTGAAGAGGCATACAGGCTGATGCTAATGTAATAAAGATCATAGAATAAAATATGTTGTTTTGGGATAGAGTATTAAGAGAGAGAAAAAAAAATATGATACTAAAAAACTACTCAAGCACAGTTTTCAGGTAATCTTGTGAAACCTGATTAAATTGTCACATAATCCATTATTTCTCATTACCAAGATGTCTATTTTCTGCTTGCATATAACAACTATTTATTAGAGACTTGTACTTTGATTTACTAAATTATAAGTAATGGTATTTTTTTATTATTATAATTATCAATGGTTGTTTTTGACCAAAATACAGAATCATAGAATCATAGAATCATTAAGGTTAGAAAACACCTCTAAGATCACTGAGTCCAACCATCAACCCAACACCACCATGCCCACTAAACCATGTCTCTAAGTGCCTCATCTACACATCTTTTAAATACTTCCAGGGATGGTGACTCAGCCACTTCACTGGGCAATAGTTATGATGCTGCTGAATTCTAGTTCTGCTACAGTTTATGAGGGGTCCTGCTCCTTTTCCATAATGGCATGAAGCTAACGTAATGCTATGAAAGTAAGTTTAATTCTTCATCGGTTTAGTTGAGGAACTTATAGATGTTCAGACGTAATATTCTGCATCCCTTCATTTTTGAAATTTTTGCTGAATTTGAATCATTTGGGATAGTTGTTGCAAATACAAGCGTAAGATTTGTGTAGGTATATTGTAACGCTAATGGAATCCTGACCTAGTGAAGATGCATTTCTGTGTTAATAGAGTTATTACAAAACATAGACTGGAACCTCACTTTTTAGAAAAATTGTTTTTGCTGCTGTGCAGTAATGAGTCTGTCACCAAGACCGTTCATTATTTCTGAAACATTAGAACAAGTGAGTTAAAGTTGCCAGTCCTTTGCATTGTATTAACCATACAGGAGGATCTTCCAATAATTGTACGCTGTCTATGTCCTCATTCAAAATGCACATGATTTAGTTTTTGAAAAAAATTATGTTTGCAGTGGTAGCATCATCTACAGGAAGAGAATGGGTTTTTTGAAGAACTTTTTCAAAAGAGACCAACAATTGCTTATGTAAACAGACATACACCCTTCTTTTCCCTAAAAACTGTAGTTCTTACTGCAATGTAAGCTGAAAACTAGTCAGGATATCAGTTTAACTGTGAAGTCTGACCTTTTCTCCCCTAGCTTAATGTTATGTGAAATCTGGGCATTCCTCCTACCACTCCAATGGCTTTTGTGACCTTCTTGCTGTGCTACTTTTTAATATTCACCCATTTCTCATGTCATGTCCAGTAGTTTCCTGTGTTCTGTTCAGTTAGCATAGTCATCTGCCTGCATACTTCAACAGGCAGTTCTAAAGGCAGATTTACTGCCTTGCTATGTATTGCCACAGGTGGTACAGTTTACTTACCTACATAATGTGTAAGTTTTTTCATGCTTATCTATATGAAGAATTGGCTCTGTCATTAATTTCAGTGAGAAAATCCCTTCCCGAGAAAAACTGAATTTTGCTGCTTTTACTATTGTTTTCTTCTCTTTCTCCTCTCTCCTTTCTCATGTGTACTTAGATGCTAGCTGGACAGTGTAGTCAGTGTTGTGATGGTTCCCGCTGGTAACATGTAAATGATGGTCTATTATGTTTACAATGCTTGGCAAACCCAAAGAGGGTAAATGGTAATTTTACTTTTATTGGCTGGTTTGGAATGCTGCTGTCCCCACACTGAGGAATGCCAAGATGTTTCAGTAGATTTATTCGGGAAATAAATACTCTGAAACCTTACAAAGACTCCTAGCTGTAACCCTTTATTTAACTTTTTTTTTTTCCTCTTGAGTGCAGACTTGCAAGGAGGATCATGAGTTTGGGACTTTAGTAAGTTCTGTTAAGCTCATTATAACTATGCACAACAAGGAGTCTTTGCTGGCTGTGCACTTGGCAGTGAGGCAGGTAAATGCTGGCCTCTTTTGTTCTTTGGGATGGGATAGTCCTCCACCTGTTAGCAGCAGTCTTCCAGCTCTTGCTTCCCTGACCCCTGGTATTTTTCTCTTGAGTTAAATTTAACAATTTCATTTATGTCTCTTGTTTCGACTTTCTAAACTGGGATAGTTTTAATTTGCATTGTGTGTGTAAGTGACACTGTCTGTGTCATTTGCAAACTAACGGCGTTAGCTATTGTTCAACAATATTTTTTTCATTGGTGAAACTGGGCCGAGTTCACGCAGTTGAGCCTCATGCAGCTGGGTCACATTCTGAAGGTGAAATCCACCACTGGGTGGGGTTTGGTCCTTCATCTGATTTATTAATGAATGTAGGGTTTAGTCCTTAGTAAAAGTAAAACTGCTTGAGATTTCTTGAAGAAAAAGAAATATAGCAATGTTTATGTACTTGATTAATCAATTCTAAAGAGTTGAAATTTCTCTTCTTTAGAACTAAGACAAATGTGACTGTGTACTGCATGCAAAAAGTTCACTCACCTCTTGCTTGTAATTATTTTGTTTAAATTAAAATGTCCGTTCTTAGTGATTAAAAAGCTGCCTACAGGGAGTGTCTGAAATAAAACCCTTCCTTCTCTGCCTTCTTCATTTTGATGTTTAGCTTTTGCTTTAAGTTTTAGGGTAAAACAATTAACCCCTAAACAAAAAACAATGCTGAACAGACAGTGATATATATTCCCTGGTTTCTGTTTTCTCTGCTCAATTAGGTTTACACACTACCACTAGTGTAGCCCTTCTGTATCCTCACTGCAGAGGTAGAAGAGGTTAAGAGTAGAAGAGGACTTCATGGAAGACAAGGAGAGATTGTCATCATTCTTACACAAAAGTGTAAAAGTCATTGGTCTCTATGTGTTAGCAGTTCACAGTGAGCCTTGTAATACTATAATGAATGTATCTACAATTACATGATGTTCATTTATATCAACATGTAACACGTTAGTATACTATGCCTTCTTCTGAAAGGAAAGCTAACCCAAGTAGGCGAGTATTAAATTAACTGGATACTAAGACATATTCATTCAAAAGACACTTAAAAAGCACTTTCATTTGTTTTTTGACAAAAAGGATAGATTTGGCTTTGCACTTCCTGGGTGTTACTTTACCTGATTAGGACACAGAATTATGTACAAAATAGTTCTTACTTTTTCTTGATGCTAGAGACTAATAGGAAATATCTCTGTTCATTTATACATATTTCTTTTAATATATACTTGAAGCTTTCCAGACTTATGTGTCCTGACTACTCAGAAGTGCATTATCATGATCAGATGAAAGCTAATGCTATCTCAAATCCTGTTTGTTCCAAAGACAGGTCTAAAGAACAACCTTTGAAAATTTAGTCCTTCACCTATACAATGTCATCAAAGCTATTATTAATTTGTTGGAGTCATAAACCTTAAGAGTAGGAGGAAGTCAGCAGTGCTAATCTATAATTTTTTTTTGTCCAGTGTGCTTGCTATATCACATTTGTCATTCTTGAAAAAAGGAAGGGATAATTGGAACATGATGGTTATTTTTATAGGCAATTAGTTTACACAGGGTAATGCTAGGGAGAGGTCACAGAGGAAAAATTATTAAAATATGCAGTCAAATCAACGGTATGTTTAATCTTTCAGCCAGAAATCTCTTCTGCAGCCTAATACCAGCTCTACTTTATACCATTCCTTGTTTGTAGCTTTGCAAGAGCTTTGAGTTCCATTGCTCACTAAATCTGGTTGCCTAGATGATGATTTCTTTCAGTGGAGGAAATCGAGGTGGTTTAGGGAGCTGGGACTAGTAACATGCTTTGCTTCCAATTGGACTTTTTAATTTTCATTCCCTGCAGTCCTTCCTGTTCCATGTTGTTGGCTTTTGTCTCTCCATGGAGAGTGGAGGTCAAAGTAAACTCTTCCTCCTGTGCAAAGGTATTCAGGTCATTAGCAAAGGTGACATCCATCATCCCAGAGGCTGAGAGGTCCATCCAAGCCCTCCAAGCCTCTATGAAAGTCTCTCTCAACTATAGGTCTCCATCTCTCTTTCTGCTTGCCCTGTGGCTCCGCTGATCAAAATGAGGGCAACATTTTCAAGCTATGCTGTAGAAAGTCTATTCTGAATTCTGTAACTGAAAAAGTCAAGCTCGGCAGGCTTGAGCAGAGAGGAGCAGAGATGAATTGTGTTACGGGATGGCAGACTGTCCTCCTTCCCATCTATATTATTACAAACCCACCTTCAAGTATGTGTTTGAAAAATCCCGTTGCTGCTGCCTTCAAAGAAGTGACATCCTAGGTGCAGAAAATAGGAAACACCGTTCTTCAGTAAGAGTCAATAATTTCATAAAGCTTTAGATAAATAAATTAGGTAATAGAAGGCACAAAATTACTTTAAAAAACTCATTAGATATCCTTTATAGTATTGGTTCGGCATCCACTTTATGATCTAAGTAAGCAATTCTGAAGAAAATTCAAGTATTAGAGACTTACATTGCCTGTAGAAACAGGTAATAAATTTATCAACATCCTTATTGCTCATAAACATCTGCTACTTAGCTGTAGTCAAAGCAAAGTTCTTGCAGCAGCAAACAGCTGCCACATCAAATACAGTGTTGATGTTGCAATGAATTTTATTGACTCCTCTCCCTCATGCTAGATATAACTCTTCAAAAACCTACAATGTACATTTTCCTTTTCAGTAATTTACATATTAGATTTGCTTGTCTATGTGAAACATATTGTAAATTCAAAGAAATCAATATATTGCCTGGCAGGAATTTAAAGTGCTTCTACAATGTCATTAATGGGAAAACCTTTGTAAGAAGAAATTGAAAACTTGAGCTGATTTGGGGAAGTAGAAATGTTTCTTATATCAGTGACCAAGGCAAATACTTTTTAATACTTATACTGCTCTTTTCTCAAAAATTTCCTGAATTGAGATTTTTGGTCTGTAAAAAAAAAAAAAAAAAAGCAAAACTGTGTGAAATATTTGATTCCATAAAGAATTTTTTTTCTGGAAGATAAGATGTGTAATTTATATATGAAAGTGCCAAGAAGACACAGATGGGGAATAAGTTACGAGCTGTTCTAAATCATGGAATCACAGAATCATAGAATGGTTTGGGTTGCAAGGGACCTTAAAGATCATCTAGTTCCAACCCCCCTGCCATGGGCAGGGACACCTTCCACTACACCAGGTTGCTCAAAACCCCATCCAACCTGGCCTTGAACACTTCCAGGGGTGGGGCATCCACAGCTTCTCTGGGCAACTTGTTCCAGTGCCTCGCCACCCTCATAGTGAAGAATTTCTTCCTTATATTCAGTCTAAATCTCCCCTCTTTCTGTTTAAAGCCATTCCCCCTTGCCCTACCACTGTATGCCCTTGTAAAAAGTCTCTCTCCAGCTTTCCTGTAGGCCCCTGTCAGGTACTGGAAGGTTGCTATAAGGTCGCCTCTGAGCCTTCTGTTCTCCAGGATGAACAAACCCAACTCTCTCAGCCTGTCTTCATAGGACACATGCTCCAGCCCTCTGACCATCTTTGTGGCCCTCCTCTGGACTCACTCCAACAGGTCCATGTCCTTCTTATGTCCTTCTTGAGGGCCACAGAACTGAACGCAGTACTCCGGGTGGGGTCTTATGAGAGTGGAGCGGAAAGGGAAAATCACCTTCCTCGACCTGCTGGTCATGCTTCTTTTGATGCAGCCCAGGATACAGTTGGATATATGGGCTGCAAGCACACATTGAGAGGGCTTTAAACTACGTTTGAAGGGGGAAAGGGATAAAACCAGG
>NW_009207591.1:0-275 GCF_000690835.1 Fulmarus glacialis
CTCACCCTGGCCAAGCCCTCTCTGGCCTCGCCAGGGGCACATCCCAGCAAGTGCTCCTCAGGCAAAAGGAACATAGGGCCAGCGGGGACATTTTACCTTCTAGATCATCGATGGTTTTCTCCAGCTTCGCCACAGACCTCTCTGCAAACTCCGCTCGGGTCTCAGCCTGCGGAAGCGTAGTGGGGAGAGGGTGAGCGGTAGGGCATGATGGGGAAGGTGCAGGCTGCGCCGCACCCCAAATCTGCCCCGTCTGCACCTCCCGTACCACCCTCCCC
>NW_009207591.1:414-1510 GCF_000690835.1 Fulmarus glacialis
CCCCCCCTGGGAAAGGCAAGCGACAAGGGCCTCGAGGACCCCCCACGCCCTAAACCAGAGGAGGCTGATCCTCCACAGGGGTATCCCAAACCCAGGCACCTGCCACGCTGCAGGGCTGCAGTTTTGGGAAGAGTGAGAGGACACAGGCATAACAGGGTCAAAACCCACATGGGATGGCAAATTCATGCCTGCACCGATGCAGTGCTGGCCCCGCACCCCTTACCTCCTTCAGTTTTTCCCCTAGAAGCTTGATTTCCTCCTCGTACTTGTCCTCCTTGGTGGAATACTGCAGAGACAGAGACGGGTGCCCGTGAACCCCACGGGATGCCTCCAGCCGTCCTTCACCCCAGCAGGAGACCCCAGCACCCCCAGACCCCACGCACTCTGCCCAGCCCCAGGAGCCCCTCTGGGTCCTACCTTGTCAGCCTGGGCCTCCAGGGACTTCAAGTTGTTGGTGACAATTTTCAGCTCCTCCTCTAGGTCACCACATTTACTACATCCCAAGCAGGGGCCGCCAGAAGGGGGAGCAGGGCCAAGGGGCAGGTGGAGGAGAGAGGGGGGAGCAGAAAGTGCGGGTGCGGGGAAGGAGGAAAGAAAGAAAGAGAACAAGTTGAGAGAGGAGAAAACTCAGCGCAGGTGGAGAAGGAGCAGAACCGCTGCGAGCGGGAGCTGCTGGTACGCATCCGTTCATCCGTTCCTCGTGCCTCCTCACACGGACGCCCCGTGCAAAAACCCCTGCCCACCCCCGCCAAGAAGGAGAGCAGGCATGGAGGGATGGAGGAGCGTGCCCAGCCTGCACGCGCCGAAGGGGGAGGCGAGGGGAGGTCGGTGGTGGAGGCAGCGGTGCAGAGAGGAGAGAGGTGGCTCGCATGGTTCAAGAGACAGCGACAGAGAGAGGGGGGCTGCTGCGCGTCGCCCCACACCCCTGCCCCAGTACCTCTTCCTCTGAGGCAATGAGGGATTTGAGAGTCTGGTCCATGGTCCGCAGCTCTTCTTCCAACTGTCTCACTCGGCTGGGGTGGAAGAGGGGCACCCCGGGCGGGGGGACAGCAGAGAACAGGGTCAAGGATGTGTTGCTGGCGGGCCAGCATCCCCC
>NW_009207591.1:1620-1951 GCF_000690835.1 Fulmarus glacialis
AGCCTGCGAGCCCAGGGACCACCCCGATGGCAGACCCTGCTGCTCCCAGGGAGAGACATCCCCATCCCCATAGAGACATCCCTGTCCCCATGGCTGCCTGACTGGGGGCAAGGGTTGCATGGGACTGCCCCGCGCTGCCACCCGGGAGCCCCACTCACCTCTCCGCAACCTCTGCCCTCTCCTCCGAGCGCTCCAGCTCTCCCTCAAGGACGACCAGCTTGCGGGCGACCTGTCAATGGCAGCAAGAGGCATGTGTCGGCCCTGCGCTTGCCCTGGCTAGGGGCACGGGGCTGCGAGGAGGCTGCGTGAACCCTTGGGGTTCACGACTGGA
>NW_009207591.1:2007-3271 GCF_000690835.1 Fulmarus glacialis
GCCTCCTCTGCTATGTGCTTCGCCTCCTTCAGCTGCATTTCCTGGAGCTCCATCTTCTCCTCATCCTTCATGGCCCTGTTTTCGATGACCTTCATGCCTCTGAGGAAAGCCCAAGCCAGATGTTACTGCCATGGGTTGAGGTGGCACCTGCACCTCCTGCCTGCTCACTGTACCCATCCGCCAGCTCCAGAGACATGGGATATCACCCGGGGATGCTGGCACTTGCTGGCCACCCCACGCAGTAGGGTCACACCAGTGGTAGCCCAAGGATGCTCCTGTGCACAATTAAAGCAGTGGAGCTGGCCCCTGTTCCAGAGCAAGGAGATGCGGCTATGGTGCCTCTCAACAAGGTCCTGAACCCATCATTTGGGGGGGAAAATGTGTGCAGTCCAGGATGAGACAACCGCAAGGTCCACAAAAGCAGCCTGACAGGCCAGCAACCTTTACGAAATGCTAGAAAACATCCCGTGGCAAAGCCTTTTCCCATTCAGGGGTGATGCTCACAAGCAGGGGGTCACTGAACCCCTGCGAATCCCGGCGGCAGGGACTCCTGGAGACTCTTCTCCTCTTGCTCAGATGCTGTTGCTCAAACTGGTCTTTGCCAATGGAAGAAAGAGCTCATGCAACTGTCAGGAACGCTGTGACATGTCTGGGCACTCCCGTAAAACCTGAGAGCCCTCGCCTGCACAGCTTCTGCCCGGGAAACCTGCTTGCCTTAAGGATGGGGCAACACACTTTGCAGGACTGTTTTTTTGAATAAGGCTGGTTCATTCCCAAAAGCTGACCTTGGTTCCCATGCACAGATGTCCCCTCCTGGGCTGTTGTTCAGCCCTTGAGCGTAGGAGGCTACTCTCAGGCAAAAACAGGCTCCAAGCACCCTCTGGCTTTGGTTATAGCCTGGTATTTGTACAAACACCAGAGCAAATTTTTCAGGATTTTATGGGTGCCCTGGAAATTTCAAAGCCTTTTTAAGAATGCCTGTATCTGGGGGACTTCTCTGCATTGTGGCTTTGCTCTCTCCCTTCAGGGTCTGCAGGAAAACCAACACAAACCCCACAAGGTCACTTCAGAGGGACCCCACTGTGAAACCAAGGGAGCTGCCTGCAATCAATGGTGACCCGATGCCACCCCCGCTGTCCCTTCCCATCACACCTCTCGCTCTCATCAGCTGCCTTCTCAGCCTCCTCCAGCTTCTGCAGGGCGGTGGCCAGGCGCTCCTGGGCTCGGTCCAGCTCCTCCTCCACCAGCTGGATACGGCGGTTCA
>NW_009207591.1:3338-3552 GCF_000690835.1 Fulmarus glacialis
ATATATAAAAACAAACAGCATTTTCAGCGGTTAATTCTGCATTTGCTATCCAGAACACTCCCTGGCACTGTGCAACAAGGCAGTGCTTGCTGGAATGGGATGCCTGACCATGCATCACCTCGCCTTTCTCTAGGGACAATGGTGTTTTCTCCATTCCTCGCATCCTGTTTGATGCTGGCTCCTCCGGGCCATGCAACCAGAGCCCAGCACGTGC
>NW_009207592.1:0-911 GCF_000690835.1 Fulmarus glacialis
CCCCGCCGGGGTGAGGACCTGCTTCACCGACCGCTGGTACAGACGGGCAGCTCGCCGCCAGCCCTCTCCTCCCCCCTCCCGTTTTTGCCTGGTCTCCCACCCAGGGCTCGTTCCGGGTGGGAGAAGCGATGCTTCACCCCACGAGGCTGTTGCCCGGCCACTGCCTGCGGCGATGGGCAGCAGCTGGGGACACGCTGCTCGGTGGAGATGGTCTCGCTGGGGTTTCTCATTACTGACCGCTTCCTTTTCACCTTCTCAGCTGGAACACCAGAAAGCCCAGCTGAAAACGCAGCCGCTCGCACGTACACCATGAATTTAACCATGGGCAGAAAACAGGAGGCAGAGGCACAAGCGGGTGGTGTGGGGTGGAAGCGTCCTGTGGGCATGGGCTGCCTTTGCTGCCTCTGTGTCCTGTTATGGGGTGCAAAGGCATTGGGTGCTGGGGCACCGGGCACCCCATCACAGGAGTCAGCGATACATCAGCTCCATCAGCTTCCAGAAGCTGGCCCAGACTCATGGAAACGCGTCACGGTGCTGCAAACTATTTGCCACCACATTTGTAACGATGCTTCACTGTCTGTGAGCAATGGGCACGGCAACCGCTCGGGACAGCGCTTCACCCGCCGCGTGACCGCGCGGTGCTGATCTGCTCACCGGGCAGCGCAGGTTACTGGGGCACCGTGTCCGGGACTGGAGCAATGCCCAGCACCGGCTGCTCCAACGCCGTGCCGGAGAACATTGCTCCTGGCTTCCTCGGCAGCCACCGTCCCCTCTGAACCGTGACAGCTGAGCATTGAGATATGAGCTCCCCGAAAACACATCCAGACGCAGCACGGGCTGTTCCTGAAGTCTGCAGATTTTCTTACTGAAGCGCATCTCAGCGTGTCCGGCAGCGGAGCTGGGGAGCACTC
>NW_009207592.1:1037-1377 GCF_000690835.1 Fulmarus glacialis
GAAAGGTTCGTGTGCTCTTTTGGGTTCCCCCTCACACACTCACTTTAAGGCACCAAACATAAGGCTTGCCAGTGAAATAAAAATGAATGTTTGTAAAAGATCCTGCAAAACTTGGCAGAATATTAGGACCTTTTTCTGGGAGCGCTCAGCTCACACCGCTCCGGCAGAGGAGCTCCGTCCCTCCTGGGCAGCTGCCTGGGCTGGTTCGGGAGCAGAAGAGGCACCTCCGTGTCCCACCTCCCGGGCTGCAAAGAGCAGTGGGAGCGTGTTACTTGTGCAGAGCCCAGAGTTTCTCCCGTACTGAGTGCTGTTGGCTTTTTCCAGGAGCAGGGGGTCCAGC
>NW_009207592.1:1395-1704 GCF_000690835.1 Fulmarus glacialis
GCCCGTGCATTGTTGCGCCCGCCTGCCTCTCCCCCGCCAGCCCGTGGAGGGAAGCAGCGGTGCACACACCATTTTGCAGCGTTCTGTCCCAAACTGCCCTCTCCTGACTGTTGAGGGCTGCCCAGCCCTGGGGGCTGCACTCAGGCAGGGGCTGGATGGCGTTTCAAGCTCAGCTCACTGCTCCGCCTGAGCCCCGGCACCGGCTGGGACCTTGGGGACACCCCCACCTCCCCACGGGGTATCCCACCGCGCCGTGGCTGTCAGCCCTGCAGAGGGTTGGCTTTGGGGTAAGGATGACCAAGAACCCTC
>NW_009207593.1:0-2529 GCF_000690835.1 Fulmarus glacialis
GCTGCAGCATCCCCTCGTGTGTGGGCTGCTCCCACACCCGCATGAGGGGCCAGAGATGCTGAACAAGACGCCCGGTTAAATTCAGGGGAACAGGACCGTTCCCCTCGGAAGGGCTGTATCAACATTTGGGCTTGCTGCTGTCACAAACAGCCCTGTGCTTCAGTGCATATCCTCTCTGTCTCAAAAAATCTCATGTTAAGATGTATATTCTGGGATGAAAAAGGGATTTGATTCTGCTCCAGCAGCAAGCTTAAAAGCATTAAAGGGATGGAGTCATGCAGCCTGTGATTTTGCTCCTAGGCGTTTTGCAGTTGTTTGTTATTACAGACATTTGTTACACCCTGCACTAGTCAGGTTGTCCTTTAAGACACCTTCTCATTATGGAAGCAACATTCCCTAGCGAAAATTTCTTAATGAAGATTTCTTAACGAAAACCATTACTTAAGGTTTCCAATAGGTTTCTCTTCTTCATTCATATGGGCAGCCCAGACCCTTTCCTTTTGTTGCCTTGAGGAGTCCTTGTCCTGGGGGCCTGAGGAATCAGAGGACGTAAGAGAAAAGCAAATTCCCACATTCTCTTGATCGGACAGCACCTTTTTAGGGCTGCGAGGGGGCTGGGGGCAGCTCCCTCGAGGGGACCTGAGGGGATGGGTGGAAATCACAGGGACATCCCAACCCCAGCCGGTGCGGGAGCAGCCTGGTGGGAGGCATGGCTCCGTCCCTGCCGCACACCTCCTGCAGTTCATCTCCTGCTGCCCGAAAACATCACCGTAATCAGGAGCTGCAGCTCCAGAGTCTCCACATTGCTCCCTGGGGAGCCGTTCCGGCTTTGCTGGAAGAGGCAACGCCGCGCCTGCAGAGCAGCCATTTCCGTAAGCCAGCAAAAAGGCTGCGCGGGAGCCTCAGATCTGCATTGCTCATAGTCTGCAGTACTGATATTTCTGTGCGTAAGTACCTGCCCCTGGGTTTCATACCAAGCTCTGTTTCTGCTGATACGATACCCCTGAAAAAAGGCAAATCTCCAGATTCACATTTGTTATGACAGTGGAGAGGGGAAGGGGAGACTGGACTGGCTGAAAAAGAGATGACACTTGTAAAACAGATAGCAGTCCATAGGATGATGTTGTATTATTCCAAAGAGAGGAGTCTGTGGTCAGATTATCGGTGCCACCATATAGAGCAGAAGAGGCTTGTGCCTTCTGCTTTGGCTCTGTTTGTATCTTGTGAACTACCATATATCTGTAGCTGTAGTCACCAGAGGCGTGCAGTAGAGTAAAAACATTTTGTAACTGTAGCATGCCAGAAAATTAAGTCTAGTCTCTACTTAGCATGGAATAACTTCTTTTTTTTTAAAATCATCAGCGAGCTTGATCCTTTTCATGTTTTATCAGTAATTTCCTTTACGGTCCTAGACTTTTTGTGGCATTACTTCTATTTAGTGACCATTAAGAGATATATCTGCTTACTGCTATGCAATAGCAAAGGAGAGGAGATCATAACCATGTTTCCAGTGTGAGTATATTGATTCAATTTCAAAGATCCGTGTTCAAAAATCAAATGAAAGCTGGCATTTTCCCTCAGAGGCATTTGAGCTCAGTGGGTACAAACACTATGCCAATCAACATTGGTCCTTAATATAAAAATCAAATTATCTCCTAAACTAAAACCTCACAAGATGCTTATTTTGCAAATAGTTCAAAGTAATTCAAATGAGATCATTTCTCAGGCATCTTTTCTTGGTGAACAAAAGAGAAAACAGCTGCAGTGATGAACAGCCACATACATTGTCAATAGTAGGTGATACCAACACATCGTCCTACCACACAGGCTGTTCCCCGAGAGTGACTGTAACTCAGGCTATCATCACAGTTCTCCCCATCCCGCTTGTCAATGCATTGAAACTAAATTTGCGTCTAATTTGCATGAAGCAATTTGTGTGCAGTCATGGAACAGATTCTTTCATTCTGGTTATTTTGTGGTTGCACTGCAAGCACCAATGTGCAAGTGAGACACCTGGACTCCAGTGGATGCATGGCAGCTGTATTGGGTCCTGCTTATATGCCAATGTTTTCAATGTTTGTCCCTTTCTTGCAATCTATAATGATAACTTATCTTTATTGCAATTATTTGGATGCTTTGAGGACAAGGAAGTGTCGGTATACATGTAAGGACTTTTGAACTCTTATTCCAGTGTTTGCACGTTCTCCTGGAGAGAACAGCTGAACGAGAGCAAGCCAGCCAGCGATGAGGAAGGTCAGATTCCAACATGAAAACTACTCATGCAGCTACGCAGCTGGTTCATAGCCCTTTCTAGCTCCTTACAAATGCAACCTAGCAGAGTAACACATGGAGCAAGGGTGACACTCTGTGATAATCTAGGAGAAGTACAGGGTTTTTTTTTTGGTTTGGCTCTTATCTCCTGGCTGGTCAGGACGGTTATAAATCCACAATGGATGGACTTTGTTCGCTGTGGTTCAGGGTCAGGCGAATGTCCTCCTCCTGGTGTCTGTGACTACCCAGGGCCAACAC
>NW_009207593.1:3104-13888 GCF_000690835.1 Fulmarus glacialis
GCAAGGGAGAAGGCAACGCGCTGACCAAAGCACAAGCTCTGTTCATTTTAGCAAGAGTGCATGTTCTCTTGAGGAACAGAAAAAAGAATTTTAAAATTTAAGACAAATTTTCCCAAGTAAAATCCAGTAAAACAAGTTGCTCCATGGTTCTGGGAGTGGAAGGTGCCTTGTTCTCTACAAATTTGTGCCTTCTAGTTGATTCTTTCCTACTGCCTTATAATACGGTTTCAGCAGAAGGACACACCTTGCTAGATATTAAAAGCTGTATATGCTGAAGATACCATGAGACACATCTGGAGAGGCTTCAGCCTTTTAGATACCAAAATGCCTTTCTGAGCATCAAAAAAAAATTAGGGTCCTCTAGTGCCTAAAATATCATGAACTCTGAAAGAAGTTTTCCTTTCCACTAATACCAGTTATAATGACAGAAGAGAGCTAGGTGTTATTCCTAGTATGGACAGTCTACATGGCCCTCTGTCACTGCGTCTGTTGTACTTGTACAACTAGAAAAAACCCTCAAAAGAGAGTTTCACATGATCAAAGCTCTTTAGGAAACTATGCTAAAAACATGAGCTAGCATTTGCTTTAGGAAAATAATAGCTGAGGAAACAGATGTATTTAGTAATGATTAGTGTCTTGGACAAGATTCAGATGGTTTCCAGCATTGCTTTGGGTATTGACTGTCTGTTTTTTAGAGGAGGCTTAAACTGGCATTTTCGCCGAACATGAACACTCTGCACCTTTAAACATAACAGGTCATAGAGCGTGGCTTCTGTGACCAAAGGTGTTGGTGTTACATCTGCAAATTCAGCATCCCCCCTAACCCTGAGAGTACAGACAGTGTGTGTCCCCCGAAAGGGGCCACGCTACTTCTCAGCATCTTTGTGAGAAAAAGACCCCGAGCTGCTGCTGTGCTGGATGGTGATGAAGTAGAGCTCCTGATCTCTCAGAGCCTGATCTCTGTCCTGGAGCTACAGCTGAATGATGTTGCCTGATTTCTATCATTTGCAGAAATACGGAGGTCTTTCTGGTAGAAAAAGGGCATTGATATGTGGGACCGCCTTCCCTTGCGTAAACTTAACTTTTGAGAGATTTTGCTCAAATCATGATGATAAGTCTGGTATCAGTTCTCATCATGCCTTCCCCTGAAAAGCAGAGGCTTTCCCAAATAATGTGACATTCGTACTGACTGCATAAGTAACTGCTGTGCCTAACTCTGTGTCAGCTTTGCATTATTCACCATTGCAGGTTTTGTTGTGAAGCTTCACTGATCATTTGCATCTTACAGAAGCAACACAACTGGAGAGTAAGGGAATTTCATCACTGGGTCTGCAAGTCATTTGTATTTTGCAGCTATCAGGACAGTAGTGCAGAATAAATTTTATCCTGAATCCTTTCCTCAGGGCTCCCCACTCTTAATGGTACCTTTATTTCCTTCAGCACCAAATATTTTATTGAGCAATCCTAGCCGATATTATGCTATATTTCCTTTCCAACTTCTCCTCCACTTCTAATATCTCCCATTATATATTACTATTTTGAGTGCCTGATGCCAAACTGTAAAAATTTTTCTTTATCGTGCCCCGGATCTTCGCAAATGCTCCAGACTGTTGTTGGAAATAAAACCTTAAACTATTCGTGTTTTTTTGTAGAAGATATTATCCGGGAAGATTGAAGCTATTACCTCCCTGCTGTCATATCTTTGGAAAGACGATCATTTTGCTAAGTAGGAGCAAGAATAATCTGTTCTACTCACCAGTCTTTTTTTTAATCAGTGGGTACCTTCATGGCTTGTTAGCAGAGCTCTGGCTGCCTCTCTGCAAGCTGTCAGCCTGCCACAGTGGTTTCTCCTCCAGACCTGTCCCTAAACCGCCGTGGGAGAGCTGTTAATTAGAGTCACTGACTGCCCCCGAGGTTATGTGATGAACTTCTCTGGTGTGTGCAAGTCAAAGGACGTGGCTGTTTCACAGGGATTGCGGCAGCCTTGAATACAGCGAGGATGATGTGCGAACAGCTTTTCTGTTAAAAACGGGCTGTTGTGTTGGCTTCCCTCCCGTTATACTGGCAGCCCAACATCTGAAAATAAATCGGGTGGATCAGAGGAGTTTCAGCAGCCAGCACAGAGGGTCGATAATCTCGGGACAGCCCTAGTCGTAGTCAGACTCTAAGGGCCAGGCTCATCCTAGCATAAGCAGACACAGCACTACCGAGTGGGGATCACCTGCACCGTGGAGGGACGTGGAAAAGCCCAGTGTGCAGTTCCGCGGGTTGTGGTCCTGCTGCCTTTTGTGTAGGTGTGAGCATAAGCACAGAGCAGTCCCTCTGGCTACAGCTGCATCCAGCCCTGATAAAAATACCATGAAAATTGGTTTCTCCGTGCTGAGGATGACTTATCAAGCCCGGTTTGCTTCTTGCTAAGCCTGGTTCAAAAAGGGAGTCCTGGCCCAACTGAAGCCAGTGAAAGGTTTGCTTCTGAACTCATGGAAGCGGGATATTAACATCATCCTTCAGGCCACTGAGATACGCCTTCCAGCACTGCCTATCACCTCTGCTGCTCTTCTGTTAATATGCCTTTTACCCCAATTTCATTTAAGGTTTGTTCCTCTCTGTGCAGAAAATGTTTCTGCCCAGTAATCCTATTTCATAATCCCTTCCATGCCTGTTTGATTTATGTCGCCTCGGATCTGCCATGATCTTCTGCAAAGCAGCAGTCTTGTCGACTTGTCCAACCCTATTCTCTGTTCCGTCAAGCTGCAAACATCTCAAAAACATCCATGTCCTTTCCTACCCTTTCCAGGCATGGTTCACACAGAGCTACACGATTTTACAGAGTACAGCCAAATTGCACTTGTGCCATGAAAAGGGTGCTCAGTTCTTACCGCTGGGTTGCAAACCTTGAGTAAAACTGGCTCTGCGAAATCCATACCGCACATCCCATTGCCTTTAGGAAGACCAGAAGGACCCGACAGGTATTACTGCTGCATTTCTGCTGATGTTTTCTCAACATTGCTTCTGAGGCTTGGTATTGAAAAACAATTTTTAGTGTTTTCTAAAAATATCTGTAGAAAATTAGGTTAGGAAAGCTCTTCTTCCCCGTGAGATGGTTTATTCTCTGTACGCTCTGTTTGTGAAGATACCACTGCAGCATTTTGAAGAACCTGGCCAGAAAGGACTGAATTGTTCTACAGTCACTAATTTTCCTGACTCGTGCCTCAGCAGCATGGACAAGCTGTCGGAGCCGACTTTCCGCCCCGGACACTCTCTGGAGCGGGAAGAACAGCAGCCGAGGAGATGTACGGCGGCTTTCCGGCCACAGCCCCGACCCTTCTCTCCCAGCCTGGGGAAGGGGCTGCAAACCTGGTTCCTGGCTGCACCCGGGAGCGTCGCTGTGCTCCCAGCTGCAGTGGAAGGATTTCTGCCTCATTTGAATAATTGGTTAATTAGTGCTCCTGTGTTCAAAATCGCTCCATTTCCAAGTCCATCAAAGTCTGTGAAAGCTTTGTCATGTGCTTTATGGGGATTAGGAGGAGGCATAATTTATATAAGATAAGGAAAAATGAGACAGGAAAAGGAAGAAATTATTCCAGAATAGAAACAATTAGTACGACCAGTAAGAATTTGTATTTTTTTTTTAATTTCTATTTTAAGAATTTATATAAGTATTTTTGGGCCTCATTTTCTCTCCTAGCCCTAGGCAGTGCCATGGCAGGACCCAGCTCCATAATGGGATGCACTGGGCTTATTGCACAAAGGCTGGGGTAACCTGGAAGAGGTATCATCACCATTACCTCTCGCAGGGCAGGTGGGTGCTGTCGGGAAGTGTCCAGCAGGCGGGTGGACGGCTCTGTGACTTCGCTCTGCTGCAGCTTCAGCAGAAGGAGAGAGGAGGAGGAGTTCTGTTTGAAGGGACTCTGTAGGTAGTGGGGAGAGCACATCTCCACTTTTTTTCCTGAGGAATAAGTGGAAATAAATAATTCAGGAAAAGAAAAATTATAAAGAGCTGAATTTGTCACCATTCCTTGTAGGGCAGGCTTTTAAAACACATAGTACTTTCTGCTGGCACAGGATGGAAACTTGCTGTCTGAATGCATGAAAACACGTTAAGAGTCCAAGCAAATGTATTGCTTGCCCAAAAAGGGTTTCTTCACATGAAAATAACTGTGAGTGGAGTTAATAACATGTTACGCCACAGAAGAGACCTCATGAAGTTGTTGCATAAATGAGAACTGGTTAATTCAATCTGAGCGCATGCATGGCGCTACCCTTGGGCATCGCTGCGAGCAGGGTGTCTGTGGGCAACCTCCACCGGCTCTGCAAGGCAGGCAGCACACAGAAGGAGTGTAGGGGAAAGTTCTGACTAGCAAAGAGCTCATCTGAAGGCACCAACTGAGAACCCAATATTCGTAAACACAGATAATTATTTGCTAGAGTCTAGTAACCAATGTCAGGAGCACCTCTTTTGGTGTGAATATTCATGACGCGCGTGCTGGCCGTTCACTGTAAAAGCTGTGCACGCGGCGTGGTGTGTAGGCAGCACAGCTTCACCAGGATCTGTGGGAGCCACCTGGGGAGACAAGAGGAGGTGCTGGGCATTGATTGCCTTTGGAGATCTCTTGCACCAAAGCCCAAGTCAGCCCACTTGCACCAATGAGTGAGAGTATGGGCTGTCAGATTGTCTGGTTTTAAGCCAAAACATGAAGATCTGAAGTTCATTCGTCTCTTCTAGCCCATTTATGACATTTCAGTGGAACAGAAGAACTTTGCAGAAGTACCCTGGCACTGTTTCTTTTAAAAAAAATTGCTTTTGAGCAGGCAAATAACAGCAACATCTGGGGTCAGATAGAAATTACCCATGTTCCCAGGTATCATCCTGCTTCAGCATCTGGTTATCACCTTTGCTATTCCTTTTTACGCCGAGGCTATATACTATGCAAACCATCCCGGAACTTTGTCGTGAGAGCAAATGTCCACTGGCAAAAAGACAAGCATACCTAAATGCTTTCTAGGGGCTTTCCTTTTTATTCAGTTCATTTACAGGTGGCCTTACAAACAAAGTACTTACTGTTCTTATACATAGGCTAGTTAGAGCATGAAGAAGCAGAAACAGCAGGGAAACCTCTTGGTCTTGTCCAGAGCATGGGACTGCCCAGGCTTTACGGCTCCCTCCTTTCCTAGCTTTGTCCTGGCTGCCGAAATCGGTACCATAGCACATAGCACATCTGCAGCAAGGCTGGGCTGCGTGGGGTGGGACGCTGGGCTGACACCAGCTGCAGGACACCAGCCTGTTAACCAGAAGAAGAGATGCGGGAGTATATCAGTCATTCCACCCCCCTGACACGGGGTCGGTAACACAGGGACGATCTGAGACAAAAGCAACTTCCATTACCTTGAAAACCCTGAACTGCCAGTCCGAGGCATAATTCCTTGTTTGCAGAAATAATGTCAATGATTGGAATAATCATCGACCTGATCCAGCTGGAAAAGTAAACACTTTATTTTCATGGCTAGAGCCGTGTTTGCTGAGCAGCAGCACCTGTGACAGACTGGAGGATGAGCTCATACCCATGAAATATTTCTGTTCCCACTTCTCTTGTCCTTTGCAACGGAAGCTCTCACCTTTGTTTTTACTATAAATCCCTTGTAGGAGAGAGATCATCCGCAGTTCTGACTCAGACCATTAAGAGCATATTGAGAAATAACTTAGGTTTCCCAGAAGGCTAATTTACGTCAGCAAGCAAAAAGATAATCACAGTCATAAATCTTTGTCCATGTGCATATCTCCTGATTGCTTTAAAAATATCAGGACAATACTTTCTATACCTTAACCAAATGCAGTAATTTGACTTGTTTTTCCTAACATCTGCAGTGCATGGTAGTTACGCTGTTTTACAGCAGCCTCCTTTCCAGCATGCTGGAATTAAACATGGTCTGTAAATTATGCATGACTTTTTAACATTCATGAATCCCATCACTTTATTTTATTGATCAGTTCTTTCCCATAATTGGCAACAACCCATGAGGAAATGAATGTTCTACATCAGGCAAATGGGAATTTTATTGATGTAATATTGGGAAAGCAATAGACATGCTTAGCAAGCTAAAATGTTACTATCCTTTACGTTTGTTTGAGAGCAGTTTCGGTGTCCTCCTGCCTGCATTTTACCTGGGGTCTTCATGGGAGTTAAAAAAGCTGCTCTATTTAATATTTATAGGGAAGCTAGGATATCCACCTAGCCCTCTATTGCCATTAACATTAATGAAGGTAGCCATATACCTTCCTTTCCTTCTGTTAATATTAATGAAAATGAACACATATGTCAACGTAGGCATTCTAAAGTTTTTCATTATACCTTTTTTCTTAGGACTGGCACTCAACCTTTCTTGCTCCCACTCCCCATCTTCACTCCACACACATACCAAATGGGCACACATGGCCAAGTGCAACACAAGGCTCTTCTGCTGACCCCCACGCCCGAGGCATGGCAATTCCTTTCACTTTAGCATAAACAAACCTACCCTGAATAATCTGGTTAATAAAGGCCATGTACTGAAATACAGCATTTGCCCTCATGTCACAAGATATAAGACACATCAACAGCAACAAAAGTCAATGGCTGTAGAGGAGCCACAGCCATACCTCTGCCGTCCTTATGTTCAGAACAGAAACCAATCCCTTCTTATCGAGGGCAAACCCAGCCCTTAATAAGATGAAATCAATTTCGTGTAAAAAGGGTTACTGGTTGGACATGATGGCACAAAACCCCTTATCGCTCTTAACAGTGAGGGCAGCCAGCCTTCCTGGTGGGCCAAGTAGCAGACGCTTTTAGATGGTCCCACAAGGGTCCCAGAGAACAGTCATGATAACAAAGCAGCTCCCCATGTTGATTGCAACCTCTCATGACTCCGTTAGTGTACCTGTGGAGATACAGACTCATAGTTTGAGGGCAGTTAAAGGAAATTTAATTCTCTACGTGCATCTCCTAAATCATGTAAATGTGTGATTTGCATTCATTGCATTCTGCTGTGGGAAAATGCCTGATTCTGTTGAATACTTCGATAAAAGTAATTAGTGCAACAGAGTCTATTCTGCGTCAGGGTGTACACCCAATGGGGTGTACGTAATGAGATCAGTTCGCTCATTTGATTTCCTGCTCATCAAGGAACTTTATGCTTGTTGAGCGTTACTGAATTTGTGTCCACCAGGAAAATGAAGAGATTTAGATTTATTCTAATAAAATCTTGTGCCAAGGTGAAATTAACCTGCAGAGAAAAATGAGTGCTGCTCTAAAACATGATATTAATTTGAAGTGTGCATACAGCAAAAACGCTCCTTGTAAAGCATAATTTGCCTTTTACTCTTCATTTTTCTCCAGAGTGCACAGTAGAAGAAATAGAATGACCTCAGGGCTTTTTTTGGGGAACAGCTTCAAAATAGTTGGAAAAAACCTTAATTGTGCTCTCAGAAGGTCTTGAACGCTCTCACACCTCATAAGAAATACAAGTCTCAGTAGTTTAGTATTAAAATAATAAAAAAGTTGCTAGGGGAAAAAAAACATTCCCCACAAATAATCCTAAAAGGAAAGTACAGGGTGCATCTAGTAGCCACGATGAGAGAGAAAGCTGGTGTTATATATCAGACAGAAACCATTTCTCCAAAGATCCTGGAAACCCACAATCTAGCAGATTATAATCCTAGCAATAAAGTAAAATGACAAAGGAGAGTATAGTCTCTAACAAGTGCAAAAACCCTTTGTACTCTAAGATATCTTAGCAATTAAAGTCTATAATCCAGAAATAAAGTCTGTAATCCAGAAACAGAGAAGGGATACAAAGAAAACAAAGCAAAAATCCACTTCTGAATTTTGAAGTTTGCAAGTGGTTATTGGCAGTCTCATTTGGCAACCTGTCACCAGGCTACGATGTGTACAGTCCTGGGCATGAGATCTGCATCAGCAGCCTTGTTGTGAAAGCAACATTCACGGGGGGGCTTTTTGGGAGTCAAATAAAATATAACTTTGGCTTACGAGAAAGCAATTCTTTATTACACATCATGTGAGAAAACGTATGTCTTTTAATCTTTGAATTTTTGGGTAGCCAGTGAATGCGATGACCATCTAAATGAATTACCAACCATCCTCTTGGATATGGGGATTTAAAACAATTTGTTCTTTAAGAATACCCCTTTTTCAATAGGGCTACCTGACATTACACAACCACAGCATCAGAGCCCTCACCACGTTGTACAGTTTTTCCAACATGTTTGATCTTTGTGACTATGCAGAGCTCTTCATAAATATTTAATTCAAATTATTCTGCAGACAAAAGCACCAGGGAAGAGTCAGAAAGTGACTCACTGTTTCTTAATCAGAGATGAGTGACTAGACAGCTCTGGCGTCGCAGTGGGAGAGGGCTATTGGTGCTGATTAAATCATCTGAGGATGGATCCCATGTGAGCTTGTGGGTCGCATCCTGGCTTGAGCATGTGGCTAGCCGCGCCGCGGCACCGGGCATCTGGTGCCTCCCTGCACCATCAGTCTTGTTCTTTGCACGCAAGGCTTTCTGATTTTTAAAACTTTTTTCCTCCACAGCAGCAACCAAACCCCTCCGTTCTGGCATAGAAAAAGAGCAAGAAGACGTATGACTTCTTTCTAGTGTACCATTTTCATTAGATAAATGCATATAGGTCAGAGCACCGTAGGCTCGAGCTGTCTTTATAGTTAGCGGCTGACTCTGCAAGTCACTTTGCCGTTGATGCTCGAGTGCCAGACTGCCTGCCTTCTAGGCACTTGGTTTCACAAGTGCAACCCCCAGACTTAAACCAGACAGCGTGCTCATATCCATTCAGGAAACAGAAATACATTTAATTTAAAAAATCTTGTGGGATAGAAAAAAGTATTTCTTGTACCATCACCTAGAGTATTTGTGAGAAAACAAGCACAACTTGTATACTCTAAAGTAGCACAAATCACTGTAGCAGTAAAATAATGGTAAAAAACAGTAGGAGTAATTTATTTCAGCTTTCAAGAGCTTTAACCATGATATCATGGATGGAAATAAGAAATAAAAAGTGATCACACATTAAAATAATTGATTGCTCATTAAACACTTTGTGCAACGTACAGCCATTCCTGTGTTCTTCTGGTGCAATTTAATTGACTTCTGTTTATGTTCACATTTTTCTGGAATTTGTTTTCACTGATTCAGTGGCCTATGGCAAATTTATCATATTTGGTTAATTGCAGGAAGGTTTTGAAATAATACCTAGCATTAGCTTTACCTTTTGACTTAGCCAGTTAAATGAGAGCTATGGAGGTCGTGCAGGAAAAATTGGTGAAAAGACATTTTCCTGAAATGACACTTTCCAGCCACAGCTCCTTTGGGGTCTTGTTGTCCACAACCTGCCTCCCAGCCTGGAGAGACCGGCTTCTGCTCATGGGTGTCAGTAGCTTGGCTTTATCTGTTCTTTCTTTGGCTGTCCACGGGTGCGCGCTCACGTTTGTGCCCTGCGGGGGTAAAGGAGGGATCTGAGCTGCAGCTGGCATCAACCTGCAGCGACGGTGCATCAGCTACTCCACCCACATCAGCTGCAGTAATTTCTTTGAACGCGCAATTCCCCCAAGGGTGGACACATCTGATGTGCTCATGGTCTCCTGGATTGTTCCAGGGTTTCTGTAACAGGTGGAGCTTCCTCAGGAGACGGGGCTTTGTCCCTTTGGATGTACATGGCATTGCTGTGCTCCCAGTAAGAGGTAACCAGAGCCTGCGTGAGGGCTCCCATCCCATCCCATCCCATCCCATCCCATCCCATGGGTGAGAAGGTTACAGCCCACATCCACTTGAGCCAGATACAGAGATGGCTAAGCTGTCTGTGAAACTGCTTGGGAAACACTGCACTTTCTATTAATTTTAAAGTAAGCAAGAACCCTTTTTGTTTTTACTTAAAATATGGGTCTGCAAATGGCAGCATGTCAGGGAGTGCTGCAGGATATCAACCACTGCTGCAGGGACAGCAAGCCGTCCCCGCTCAATGCTCTGTCTTGTGAATTGTTCTTTAAACCTTCTTGAAAATGACTTTAAGATGGTTTTAGCCATCTTTTTCCATAGTTTATGAAAAACGCAATAAAGATATTATTGAAAAAGTGGCGATGCAAAGGACAGCTGAAAAATGACTAATCATCATTACATCGGTCTCCTTTACTTATCCTCATTACATGACACTTACTTTTCCTACTCATGAAGATTTTCTCTACTTTACATACTCTTGTATCAAATTCTGCCTTCAAGCAAAAGTTTGAGCAACAGCCCAGGAAATAAATGAAACTATGGTCAGGTGTACCTTGCTAGGGTAACCATGTATTTCTATTTTTGGATAGGCTACATTTTGAGTTGCGACGCTACCCTGGAAGTTATGGCTTTTGGGTGACAGTTATTGTTATGAATTGCTTTCGCAGGTCTTTCAAGCCTGCAGGATGCTATCAATCCTCAGGGAAAGCACTGAAGGGTAAATTAAAAATCAGTTCCCATTTTAATTTTAAATTAAAAGTATCACAACAGCACACCAAATGAGCCTCCATAATTTCCTGTCAAATACCCTGCTGTTTCTGTTTCTTGTTGGTCCTACCATCATTTGTCCTGCACCTGCACCAGGAGCCGGCCAAAGTCAGTGCCGAAGAGCTGACCGTCTCCCGGGGGTCTGCCGTGTACTGCTCGGCGTGACGGAAGCGTTGAACACGGGGATGGAACAGGCGTCTCCTCGCCTGAGCGAAGGCTCTCCCCGCCTGCTG